>NW_026735078.1:0-175874 GCF_949786415.1 Peromyscus eremicus
ATGACTGTGTCCACATGGAGTTGTGCACACTGAACTGTTAAAATGTGTCCACATGGAGGTGTGCACACTGAACTGTTAGAATGAGTGTGCCCACATGGAGGTGTGCACACTGAACTGTTAGATTGAGTGGGTCCACATGGAGGTGTGCACACTGAACTGTTAGAATGAGTGAGTCCCTGTGGAGGTGTGCACACTGAAATGTTAGAATGAGTGTGTCCACATGAAGGTGTGCACACTGTAGTGTTAGAATTTGTCCACATGGAGGTGTGCACACAGAACTGTTAGAATGAGTGTGTCCACATGGAGGTGTGCACACTGAACTGTTAGAATGAGTGTGTCCACATGGAGGTGTGCACACTGAACTGTTAGAATGAGTGTGTCCACATGGAGGTGTGCACACTGAACTGTCAGAATGAGTGTGCCCACATGGAGGTGTGCACACTGAACTGTTAGAATGACTGTGCCCACATGGAGGTGTGCACATTGAACTGTTAGAATGAGTGTGTCCACATGGAGGTGTGCACACTGAACTGTTAGAATGAGTGTGTCCACATGGAGGTGTGCACACTGAACTGTTAGAATGAGTATATCCCTGTGGAGGTGTGCACACTGAACTGTTAGAATGAGTGTGTCCACATGGACGTGTGCACACTGAACTGTTAGAATGAGTTTGTCCACATGGAGGTGTGCACACTGAACTGTTAGAATGAGTGTGTCCACATGGAGGTGTGCACACTGAACTGTTAGAATGAGTGTGCCCACATGGAGGTGTGCACACTGAACTGTTAGAATGAGTGTGCCCACATGGAGGTGTGCACACTGAACTGTTAGAATGAGTGTGCCCACATGGAGGTGTGCACACTGAACTGTCAGAATGAGTGTGTATACATGGAGGTGTGTACACTGAACTGTTAGAATGAGTGTGTCCACATGGAGGTGTGCACACTGAACTGTTAGAATGAGTGGGCCCACATGGAGGTGTGCACACTGAACTGTTAGAATGACTGTGTCCACATGGAGTTGTGCACACTGAACTGTTAGAATGTGTCCACATGGAGGTGAGCACACTGAACTGTTAGAAAGATTGTGTCCACATGGAGGTGTGCACACTGAACTGTTAGAATGACTGTGTCCACATGGAGGTGTTCACACTGAACTGTTAGAATGAGTGTGCCCACATGGAGGAGTGCACACTGAACTGTTAGAATGAGTGTGTTCACATGGAGGTGTCCACACTGAACTGTTAGAATGACTGTGTCCACTTGGAGGTGTGCACACTGAACTATTAGAATGTGTGTGTTCACATGGAGGTGTGCACACTGAACTGTTAGAATGAGTGTGCCCACATGGAGGTGTGCACACTGAACTGTTAGATTGAGTGGGTCCACATGGAGGTGTGCACACTGAACTGTTAGAATGAGTGTGTCCCTGTGGAGGTGTGCACACTGAACTGTTAGAATGAGTGTGTCCACATGGAGCTGTGCACACTGTAGTGTTAGAATTTGTCCACATGGAGGTGTGCACACTGAACTGTTAGAATGAGTGTGTCCCTGTGGAGGTGTGCACACTGAAATGTTAGAATGAGTGTGTCCACATGGAGGTGTGCACACTGAACTGTTAGAATGAGTGTGTCCACATGGAGGTGTGCACACTGAACTGTTGGAATGACTGTGTCCACATGGAGTTGTGCACACTGAACTGTTAAAATGTGTCCACATGGAGGTGTGTACACTGAACTGTTAGAATGAGTGTGTCCACATGGAGGTGTGCACACTGAACTGTTAGAATGAGTGTGCCCACATGGAGGTGTGCACACTGAACTGTTAGAATGAGTGTGCCCACATGGAGGTGTGCACACTGAACTGTTAGAATGAGTGTGTTCACCGGAGGTGTCCACACTGAACTGTTAGAATGACTGTGTCCACTTGGAGGTGTGCACACTGAACTATTAGAATGTGTGTGTTCACATGGAGGTGTGCACACTGAATTGTTAGAATGAGTGTGCCCACATGGAGGTGTGCACACTGAACTGTTAGATTGAGTGGGTCCACATGGAGGTGTGCACACTGAACTGTTAGAATGACTGTGTCCCTGTGGAGGTGTGCACACTGAAATGTTAGAATGAGTGTGTCCACATGAAGGTGTGCACACTGTAGTGTTAGAATTTGTCCACATGGAGGTGTGCACACTGAACTGTTAGAATGAGTGTGCCCACATGGAGGTGTGCACACTGAACTGTTGGAATGACTGTGTCCACATGGAGTTGTGCACACTGAACTGTTAGAATGAGTGTGTCCACATGGAGGTGTGCACACTGAACTGTTAGAATGAGTGTGTCCCTGTGGAGGTGTGCACACTGAAATGTTAGAATGAGTGTGTCCACATGGAGGTGTGCTCACTGTAGTGTTACAATTTGTCAACATGGAGGTGTGCACACTGAAATGTTAGAATGAGTGTGTCCACATGTAGGTGTGCACACTGAACTGTTAGAATGAGTGTGTCCACATGGAGGTGTGCACACTGAACTTTTAGAATGAGTGTGCGCACATGGAGGTGTGCACACTGAACTGTTAGAATGAGTGTGTCCCTGTGGAGGTGTGCACACTGAAATGTTAGAATGAGTTTGTCCACATGAAGGTGTGCACACTGTAGTGTTAGAATATGACCACATGGAGGTGTGCACAGTGAACGGTTGGAATGACTGTGTCCACATGGAGTTGTGCACACTGAACTGTTAAAATGTGTCCACATGGAGGTGTGCACACTGAACTGTTAGAATGAGTGTGTCCACATGGAGGTGTGCACACTGAACTGTTAGAATGAGTGTGTCCACATGGAGGTGTGCACACTGAACTTTTAGAATGAGTGTGCCCACATGGAGGTGTGCACATTGAACTCTTAGAATATGTCCACATGGAGGTGTGCACACTGAACTGTTAGAATGAGTATGTCCACATGGAGGTGTGCACACTGAACTGTTAGAATGAGTGTGTCCACATGGAGGTGTGCACACTGAACTGTTAGAATGAGTGTGTCCACATGGAAGTGTTCACACTGAACTGTTAGAATGAGTGTGCCCACATGGAGGTGTGTACACTGAACTGTTAGAATGAGTGTGTCCACATATAGGTGTGCACACTGAACTGTTAGAATGAGTATATCCCTGTGGAGGTGTGCACACTGAACTGTTAGAATGAGTGTGTCCACATGGAGGTGTGCACACTGAACTGTTAGAATGAGTTTGTCCACATGGAGGTGTGCACACTGAACTGTTAGAATGAGTGTGTCCACATGGAGGTGTGCACACTGAACTGTTAGAATGAGTGTGCCCACATGGAGGTGTGCACACTGAACTGTTAGAATGAGTGTGCCCACATGGAGGTGTGCACACTGAACTGTTAGAATGAGTGTGCCCACATGGAGGTGTGCACACTGAACTGTTAGAATGAGTGTGTATACATGGAGGTGTGTACACTGAACGGTTAGAATGAGTGTATCCACATGGAGGTGTGCACACTGAACTGTTAGAATGAGTGTGCCCACAAGGAGGTGTGCACACTGTACTGTTAGAATGAGTGTGTCCTTGTGGAGCGGTGCACACTGAACTGTTAGAATGATTATGTCACCATGGAGGTGTGCACACTGAAATGTTAGAATGAGTGTGTCCCTGTGGAGGTGTGCACACTGAACTGTTAAAATGAGTGTGTCCACATGGAGGTGTGCACACTGTACTGTTAGAATGAGTGTGTCCACATGGAGGTGTGCACACTGAACTGTTAGAATGAGTGTGTCCACATGGAGGTGTGCACACTGAACTGTTAGAATAAGTGTGTCCACATGGAGGTGTGCGCACTGAACTGTTATAATGAGTGTGCCTACATGGAGGTGTGCACTCAACTGTTAGAATGAGTGAGCCCACATGGAGGTGTGCACACTGAACTGTTAGAATGAGTGTGCCGACATGGAGGTGTGCACACTGAACTGTTAGAATGACTGTGTCCACATGGAGGTGTTCACACTGAACTGTTAGAATGAGTGTGCCCACATGGAGAAGTGCACACTGAACTGTTAGAATGAGTGTGTTCACATGGAGGTGTCCACACTGAACTGTTAGAATGACTTTGTCCACTTGGAGGTGTGCACACTGAACTATTAGAATGTGTGTGTTCACATGGAGGTGTGCACACTGAACTGTTAGAATGAGTGTGCCCACATGGAGGTGTGCACACTGAACTGTTAGATTGAGTGGGTCCACATGGAGGTGTGCACACTGAACTGTTAGAATGAGTGTGTCCCTGTGGAGGTGTGCACACTGAAATGTTAGAATGAGTGTGTCCACATGGAGCTGTGCACACTGTAGTGTTAGAATTTGTCCACACGGAGGTGTGCACACTGAACTGTTAGAATGAGTGTGTCCCTGTGGAGGTGTGCACACTGAAATGTTAGAATGAGTGTGTCCACATGGAGGTGTGCACACTGAACTGTTAGAATGACTGTGCCCACATGGAGGTGTGCACACTGAACTGTTGGAATGACTGTGTCCACATGGAGTTGTGCACACTGAACTGTTAAAATGTGTCCACATGGAGGTGTGCACACTGAACTGTTAGAATGAGTGTGCCCACATGGAGGTGTGCACACTGAACTGTTAGATTGAGTGGGTCCACATGGAGGTGTGCACACTGAACTGTTAGAATGAGTGAGTCCCTGTGGAGGTGTGCACACTGAAATGTTAGAATGAGTGTGTCCACATGAAGGTGTGCACACTGTAGTGTTAGAATTTGTCCACATGGAGGTGTGCACACAGAACTGTTAGAATGAGTGTGTCCACATGGAGGTGTGCACACTGAACTGTTAGAATGAGTGTGTCCACATGGAGGTGTGCACACTGAACTGTTAGAATGAGTGTGTCCACATGGAGGTGTGCACACTGAACTGTCAGAATGAGTGTGCCCACATGGAGGTGTGCACACTGAACTGTTAGAATGACTGTGCCCACATGGAGGTGTGCACATTGAACTGTTAGAATGAGTGTGTCCACATGGAGGTGTGCACACTGAACTGTTAGAATGAGTGTGTCCACATGGAGGTGTGCACACTGAACTGTTAGAATGAGTATATCCCTGTGGAGGTGTGCACACTGAACTGTTAGAATGAGTGTGTCCACATGGACGTGTGCACACTGAACTGTTAGAATGAGTTTGTCCACATGGAGGTGTGCACACTGAACTGTTAGAATGAGTGTGTCCACATGGAGGTGTGCACACTGAACTGTTAGAATGAGTGTGCCCACATGGAGGTGTGCACACTGAACTGTTAGAATGAGTGTGCCCACATGGAGGTGTGCACACTGAACTGTTAGAATGAGTGTGCCCACATGGAGGTGTGCACTCTGAACTGTCAGAATGAGTGTGTATACATGGAGGTGTGTACACTGAACTGTTAGAATGAGTGTGTCCACATGGAGGTGTGCACACTGAACTGTTAGAATGAGTGGGCCCACATGGAGGTGTGCACACTGAACTGTTAGAATGACTGTGTCCACATGGAGTTGTGCACACTGAACTGTTAGAATGTGTCCACATGGAGGTGTCCACACTGAACTGTTAGAATGACAGTGTCCACTTGGAGGTGTGCACACTGAACTATTAGAATGTGTGTGTTCACATGGAGGTGTGCACACTGAACTGTTAGAATGAGTGTGCCCACATGGAGGTGTGCACACTGAACTGTTAGATTGAGTGGGTCCACATGGAGGTGTGCACACTGAACTGTTAGAATGAGTGTGTCCCTGTGGAGGTGTGCACACTGAACTGTTAGAATGAGTGTGTCCACATGGAGCTGTGCACACTGTAGTGTTAGAATTTGTCCACATGGAGGTGTGCACACTGAACTGTTAGAATGAGTGTGTCCCTGTGGAGGTGTGCACACTGAAATGTTAGAATGAGTGTGTCCACATGGAGGTGTGCACACTGAACTGTTAGAATGAGTGTGTCCACATGGAGGTGTGCACACTGAACTGTTGGAATGACTGTGTCCACATGGAGTTGTGCACACTGAACTGTTAAAATGTGTCCACATGGAGGTGTGTACACTGAACTGTTAGAATGAGTGTGTCCACATGGAGGTGTGCACACTGAACTGTTAGAATGAGTGGGCCCACATGGAGGTGTGCACACTGAACTGTTAGGATGAGTGTGCCCACATGGAGGTGTGCACACTGAACTGTTAGAATGAGTGTGTTCACCGGAGGTGTCCACACTGAACTGTTAGAATGACTGTGTCCACTTGGAGGTGTGCACACTGAACTATTAGAATGTGTGTGTTCACATGGAGGTGTGCACACTGAATTGTTAGAATGAGTGTGCCCACATGGAGGTGTGCACACTGAACTGTTAGATTGAGTGGGTCCACATGGAGGTGTGCACACTGAACTGTTAGAATGACTGTGTCCCTGTGGAGGTGTGCACACTGAAATGTTAGAATGAGTGTGTCCACATGAAGGTGTGCACACTGTAGTGTTAGAATTTGTCCACATGGAGGTGTGCACACTGAACTGTTAGAATGACTGTGCCCACATGGAGGTGTGCACACTGAACTGTTGGAATGACTGTGTCCACATGGAGTTGTGCACACTGAACTGTTAGAATGAGTGTGTCCACATGGAGGTGTGCACACTGAACTGTTAGAATGAGTGTGTCCCTGTGGAGGTGTGCACACTGAAATGTTAGAATGAGTGTGTCCACATGGAGGTGTGCTCACTGTAGTGTTACAATTTGTCAACATGGAGGTGTGCACACTGAAATGTTAGAATGAGTGTGTCCACATGTAGGTGTGCACACTGAACTGTTAGAATGAGTGTGTCCACATGGAGGTGTGCACACTGAACTTTTAGAATGAGTGTGCGCACATGGAGGTGTGCACACTGAACTGTTAGAATGAGTGTGTCCCTGTGGAGGTGTGCACACTGAAATGTTAGAATGAGTTTGTACACATGAAGGTGTGCACACTGTAGTGTTAGAATATGACCACATGGAGGTGTGCACACTGAACGGTTGGAATGACTGTGTCCACATGTAGTTGTGCACACTGAACTGTTAAAATGTGTCCACATGGAGGTGTGCACACTGAACTGTTAGAATGAGTGTGTCCACATGGAGGTGTGCACACTGAACTGTTAGAATGAGTGTGTCCACATGGAGGTGTGCACACTGAACTTTTAGAATGAGTGTGCCCACATGGAGGTGTGCACATTGAACTCTTAGAATATGTCCACATGTAGGTGTGCACACTGAACTGTTAGAATGAGTATGTCCACATGGAGGTGTGCACACTGAACTGTTAGAATTAGTGTGTCCACATGGAGGTGTGCACACTGAACTGTTAGAATGAGTGTGTCCACATGGAAGTGTTCACACTGAACTGTTAGAATGAGTGTGCCCACATGGAGGTGTGCACACTGAACTGTTAGAATGAGTGTGTCCACATATAGGTGTGCACACTGAACTGTTAGAATGAGTATATCCCTGTGGAGGTGTGCACACTGAACTGTTAGAATGAGTGTGTCCACATGGAGGTGTTCACACTGAACTGTTAGAATGAGTTTGTCCACATGGAGGTGTGCACACTGAACTGTTAGAATGAGTGTGTCCACATGGAGGTGTGCACACTGAACTGTTAGAATGAGTGTGCCCACATGGAGGTGTGCACACTGAACTCTTAGAATGAGTGTGCCCACATGGAGGTGTGCACACTGAACTGTTAGAATGAGTGTGCCCACATGGAGGTGTGCACACTGAACTGTTAGAATGAGTGTGTATACATGGAGGTGTGTACACTGAACGGTTAGAATGAGTGTATCCACATGGAGGTGTGCACACTGAACTGTTAGAATGAGTGTGCCCACAAGGAGGTGTGCACACTGTACTGTTAGAATGACTGTGTCCACATGGAGTTGTGCACACTGAACTGTGAGAATGTGTCCACATGGAGGTGTGCACACTGAAATGTTAGAATGATTGTGTCCACAAGGAGGTGTGCACACTGAACTGTTAGAATGAGTGTGCCCACATGGAGGTGTGCACACTGAACTGTTAGAATGAGTGTGTCCTCATGGAGGTGTGCACACTGAACTGTTAGAATGATTGTGTCCACATGGAGGTGTCCACACTGAACTGTTAGAATGAGTGTGTCCTTGTGGAGCGGTACACTCTGAACTGTTAGAATGATTATGTCACCATGGAGGTGTGCACACTGTACTGTTAGAATGAGTGTGTCCCTGTGGAGGTGTGCACACTGAACTGTTAAAATGAGTGTGTCCACATGGAGGTGTGCACACTGTACTGTTAGAATGAGTGTGTCCACATGGAGGTGTGCACACTGAACTGTTAGAATGAGTGTGTCCACATGGAGGTGTGCACACTGAACTGTTAGAATAAGTGTGTCCACATGGAGGTGTGCGCACTGAACTGTTATAATGAGTGTGCCTACATGGAGGTGTGCACTCAACTGTTAGAATGAGTGTGCCCACATGGAGGTGTGCACACTGAACTGTTAGAATGAGTGTGCCAACATGGAAGTGTGCACACTGAACTGTTAGAATGAGTGTGCCCACATGGAGGTGTGCACACTAAACTGTTAGAATGAGTGTGCCCACATGGAGGTGTGCACACTGAACAGTTAGAATGAGTGTGTCCACATGTAGGTGTGAACACTGAAATGTTAGAATGAGTGTGTCCACATGGAGATGTGCACACTGAACTGTAATAATGAGTGTGCCCTCATGGAGGAGTGCACACTGAACTGTTAGAATGAGTGTGTTCACATGGAAGTGTCCACACTGAACTGTTAGAATGACTTTGTCCACTTGGAATTGTGCACACTGAACTATTAGAATGTGTGTGTTCACATGGAGGTGTGCACACTGAACTGTTAGAATGAGTGTGCCCACATGGAGGTGTGCACACTGAACTGTTAGATTGAGTGGGTCCACATGGAGGTGTGCACACTGAACTGTTAGAATGAGTGTGTCCCTGTGGAGGTGTGCACACTGAAATGTTAGAATGAGTGTGTCCACATGGAGCTGTGCACACTGTAGTGTTAGAATTTGTCCACACGGAGGTGTGCACACTGAACTGTTAGAATGAGTGTGTCCCTGTGGAGGTGTGCACACTGAAATGTTAGAATGAGTGTGTCCACATGGAGGTGTGCACACTGAACTGTTAGAATGACTGTGCCCACATGGAGGTGTGCACACTGAACTGTTGGAATGACTGTGTCCACATGGATTTGTGCACACTGAACTGTTAAAATGTGTCCACATGGAGGTGTGCACACTGAACTGTTAGAATGAGTGTGCCCACATGGAGGTGTTCACACTGAACTGTTAGATTGAGTGGGTCCACATGGAGGTGTGCACACTGAACTGTTAGAATGAGTGAGTCCCTGTGGAGGTGTGCACACTGAAATGTTAGAATGAGTGTGTCCACATGAAGGTGTGCACACTGTAGTGTTAGAATTTGTCCACATGGAGGTGTGCACACAGAACTGTTAGAATGAGTGTGTCCACATGGAGGTGTGCACACTGAACTGTTAGAATGAGTGTGTCCACATGGAGGTGTGCACACTGAACTGTTAGAATGAGTGTGTCCACATGGAGGTGTGCACACTGAACTGTCAGAATGAGTGTGCCCACATGGAGGTGTGCACCCTGAACTGTTAGAATGACTGTGCCCACATGGAGGTGTGCACATTGAACTGTTAGAATGAGTGTGTCCACATGGAGGTGTGCACACTGAACTGTTAGAATGAGTGTGCCCAAATGGAGGTGTGCACACTGAACTGTTAGAATGAGTATATCCCTGTGGAGGTGTGCACACTGAACTGTTAGAATGAGTGTGTCCACATGGACGTGTGCACACTGAACTGTTAGAATGAGTTTGTCCACATGGAGGTGTGCACACTGAACTGTTAGAATGAGTGTGTCCACATGGAGGTGTGCACACTGAACTGTTAGAATGAGTGTGCCCACATGGAGGTGTGCACACTGAACTGTTAGAATGAGTGTGCCCACATGGAGGTGTGCACACTGAACTGTTAGAATGAGTGTTCCCACATGGAGGTGTGCACACTGAACTGTCAGAATGAGTGTGTATACATGGAGGTGTGTACACTGAACTGTTAGAATGAGTGTGTCCACATGGAGGTGTGCACACTGAACTGTTAGAATGAGTGGGCCCACATGGAGGTGTGCACACTGAACTGTTAGAATGACTGTGTCCACATGGAGTTGTGCACACTGAACTGTTAGAATGTGTCCACATGGAGGTGAGCACACTGAACTGTTAGAAAGATTGTGTCCACATGGAGGTGTGCACACTGAACTGTTAGAATGACTGTGTCCACATGGAGGTGTTCACACTGAACTGTTAGAATGAGTGTGCCCACATGGAGGTGTGCACACTGAACTGTCAGAATGAGTGTGTATACATGGAGGTGTGTACACTGAACTGTTAGAATGAGTGTGTCCACATGGAGGTGTGCACACTGAACTGTTAGAATGAGTGGGCCCACATGGAGGTGTGCACACTGAACTGTTAGAATGACTGTGTCCACATGGAGTTGTGCACACTGAACTGTTAGAATGTGTCCACATGGAGGTGAGCACACTGAACTGTTAGAAAGATTGTGTCCACATGGAGGTGTGCACACTGAACTGTTAGAATGACTGTGTCCACATGGAGGTGTTCACACTGAACTGTTAGAATGAGTGTGCCCACATGGAGGAGTGCACACTGAACTGTTAGAATGAGTGTGTTCACATGGAGGTGTCCACACTGAACTGTTAGAATGACTGTGTCCACTTGGAGGTGTGCACACTGAACTATTAGAATGTGTGTGTTCACATGGAGGTGTGCACACTGAACTGTTAGAATGAGTGTGCCCACATGGAGGTGTGCACACTGAACTGTTAGATTGAGTGGGTCCACATGGAGGTGTGCACACTGAACTGTTAGAATGAGTGTGTCCCTGTGGAGGTGTGCACACTGAACTGTTAGAATGAGTGTGTCCACATGGAGCTGTGCACACTGTAGTGTTAGAATTTGTCCACATGGAGGTGTGCATACTGAACTGTTAGAATGAGTGTGTCCCTGTGGAGGTGTGCACACTGAAATGTTAGAATGAGTGTGTCCACATGGAGGTGTGCACACTGAACTGTTAGAATGAGTGTGTCCACATGGAGGTGTGCACACTGAACTGTTGGAATGACTGTGTCCACATGGAGTTGTGCACACTGAACTGTTAAAATGTGTCCACATGGAGGTGTGTACACTGAACTGTTAGAATGAGTGTGTCCACATGGAGGTGTGCACACTGAACTGTTAGAATGAGTGGGCCCACATGGAGGTGTGCACACTGAACTGTTAGAATGAGTGTGCCCACATGGAGGTGTGCACACTGAACTGTTAGAATGAGTGTGTTCACCGGAGGTGTCCACACTGAACTGTTAGAATGACTGTGTCCACTTGGAGGTGTGCACACTGAACTATTAGAATGTGTGTGTTCACATGGAGGTGTGCACACTGAATTGTTAGAATGAGTGTGCCCACATGGAGGTGTGCACACTGAACTGTTAGATTGAGTGGGTCCACATGGAGGTGTGCACACTGAACTGTTAGAATGACTGTGTCCCTGTGGAGGTGTGCACACTGAAATGTTAGAATGAGTGTGTCCACATGAAGGTGTGCACACTGTAGTGTTAGAATTTGTCCACATGGAGGTGTGCACACTGAACTGTTAGAATGACTGTGCCCACATGGAGGTGTGCACACTGAACTGTTGGAATGACTGTGTCCACATGGAGTTGTGCACACTGAACTGTTAGAATGAGTGTGTCCACATGGAGGTGTGCACACTGAACTGTTAGAATGAGTGTGTCCCTGTGGAGGTGTGCACACTGAAATGTTAGAATGAGTGTGTCCACATGGAGGTGTGCTCACTGTAGTGTTACAATTTGTCAACATGGAGGTGTGCACACTGAAATGTTAGAATGAGTGTGTCCACATGTAGGTGTGCACACTGAACTGTTAGAATGAGTGTGTCCACATGGAGGTGTGCACACTGAACTTTTAGAATGAGTGTGCGCACATGGAGGTGTGCACACTGAACTGTTAGAATGAGTGTGTCCCTGTGGAGGTGTGCACACTGAAATGTTAGAATGAGTTTGTACACATGAAGGTGTGCACACTGTAGTGTTAGAATATGACCACATGGAGGTGTGCACACTGAACGGTTGGAATGACTGTGTCCACATGTAGTTGTGCACACTGAACTGTTAAAATGTGTCCACATGGAGGTGTGCACACTGAACTGTTAGAATGAGTGTGTCCACATGGAGGTGTGCACACTGAACTGTTAGAATGAGTGTGTCCACATGGAGGTGTGCACACTGAACTTTTAGAATGAGTGTGCCCACATGGAGGTGTGCACATTGAACTCTTAGAATATGTCCACATGTAGGTGTGCACACTGAACTGTTAGAATGAGTATGTCCACATGGAGGTGTGCACACTGAACTGTTAGAATTAGTGTGTCCACATGGAGGTGTGCACACTGAACTGTTAGAATGAGTGTGTCCACATGGAAGTGTTCACACTGAACTGTTAGAATGAGTGTGCCCACATGGAGGTGTGCACACTGAAATGTTAGAATGAGTGTGTCCACATATAGGTGTGCACACTGAACTGTTAGAATGAGTATATCCCTGTGGAGGTGTGCACACTGAACTGTTAGAATGAGTGTGTCCACATGGAGGTGTTCACACTGAACTGTTAGAATGAGTTTGTCCACATGGAGGTGTGCACACTGAACTGTTAGAATGAGTGTGTCCACATGGAGGTGTGCACACTGAACTGTTAGAATGAGTGTGCCCACATGGAGGTGTGCACACTGAACTCTTAGAATGAGTGTGCCCACATGGAGGTGTGCACACTGAACTGTTAGAATGAGTGTGCCCACATGGAGGTGTGCACACTGAACTGTTAGAATGAGTGTGTATACATGGAGGTGTGTACACTGAACGGTTAGAATGAGTGTATCCACATGGAGGTGTGCACACTGAACTGTTAGAATGAGTGTGCCCACAAGGAGGTGTGCACACTGTACTGTTAGAATGACTGTGTCCACATGGAGTTGTGCACACTGAACTGTGAGAATGTGTCCACATGGAGGTGTGCACACTGAAATGTTAGAATGATTGTGTCCACAAGGAGGTGTGCACACTGAACTGTTAGAATGAGTGTGCCCACATGGAGGTGTGCACACTGAACTGTTAGAATGAGTGTGTCCTTGTGGAGCGGTACACTCTGAACTGTTAGAATGATTATGTCACCATGGAGGTGTGCACACTGTACTGTTAGAATGAGTGTGTCCCTGTGGAGGTGTGCACACTGAACTGTTAAAATGAGTGTGTCCACATGGAGGTGTGCACACTGTACTGTTAGAATGAGTGTGTCCACATGGAGGTGTGCACACTGAACTGTTAGAATGAGTGTGTCCACATGGAGGTGTGCACACTGAACTGTTAGAATAAGTGTGTCCACATGGAGGTGTGCGCACTGAACTGTTATAATGAGTGTGCCTACATGGAGGTGTGCACTCAACTGTTAGAATGAGTGTGCCCACATGGAGGTGTGCACACTGAACTGTTAGAATGAGTGTGCCAACATGGAAGTGTGCACACTGAACTGTTAGAATGAGTGTGCCCACATGGAGGTGTGCACACTAAACTGTTAGAATGAGTGTGCCCACATGGAGGTGTGCACACTGAACAGTTAGAATGAGTGTGTCCACATGTAGGTGTGAACACTGAAATGTTAGAATGAGTGTGTCCACATGGAGATGTGCACACTGAACTGTAATAATGAGTGTGCCCTCATGGAGGAGTGCACACTGAACTGTTAGAATGAGTGTGTTCACATGGAAGTGTCCACACTGAACTGTTAGAATGACTTTGTCCACTTGGAATTGTGCACACTGAACTATTAGAATGTGTGTGTTCACATGGAGGTGTGCACACTGAACTGTTAGAATGAGTGTGCCCACATGGAGGTGTGCACACTGAACTGTTAGATTGAGTGGGTCCACATGGAGGTGTGCACACTGAACTGTTAGAATGAGTGTGTCCCTGTGGAGGTGTGCACACTGAAATGTTAGAATGAGTGTGTCCACATGGAGCTGTGCACACTGTAGTGTTAGAATTTGTCCACACGGAGGTGTGCACACTGAACTGTTAGAATGAGTGTGTCCCTGTGGAGGTGTGCACACTGAAATGTTAGAATGAGTGTGTCCACATGGAGGTGTGCACACTGAACTGTTAGAATGACTGTGCCCACATGGAGGTGTGCACACTGAACTGTTGGAATGACTGTGTCCACATGGATTTGTGCACACTGAACTGTTAAAATGTGTCCACATGGAGGTGTGCACACTGAACTGTTAGAATGAGTGTGCCCACATGGAGGTGTTCACACTGAACTGTTAGATTGAGTGGGTCCACATGGAGGTGTGCACACTGAACTGTTAGAATGAGTGAGTCCCTGTGGAGGTGTGCACACTGAAATGTTAGAATGAGTGTGTCCACATGAAGGTGTGCACACTGTAGTGTTAGAATTTGTCCACATGGAGGTGTGCACACAGAACTGTTAGAATGAGTGTGTCCACATGGAGGTGTGCACACTGAACTGTTAGAATGAGTGTGTCCACATGGAGGTGTGCACACTGAACTGTTAGAATGAGTGTGTCCACATGGAGGTGTGCACACTGAACTGTCAGAATGAGTGTGCCCACATGGAGGTGTGCACCCTGAACTGTTAGAATGACTGTGCCCACATGGAAGTGTGCACATTGAACTGTTAGAATGAGTGTGTCCACATGGAGGTGTGCACACTGAACTGTTAGAATGAGTGTGCCCAAATGGAGGTGTGCACACTGAACTGTTAGAATGAGTATATCCCTGTGGAGGTGTGCACACTGAACTGTTAGAATGAGTGTGTCCACATGGACGTGTGCACACTGAACTGTTAGAATGAGTTTGTCCACATGGAGGTGTGCACACTGAACTGTTAGAATGAGTGTGTCCACATGGAGGTGTGCACACTGAACTGTTAGAATGAGTGTGCCCACATGGAGGTGTGCACACTGAACTGTTAGAATGAGTGTGCCCACATGGAGGTGTGCACACTGAACTGTTAGAATGAGTGTTCCCACATGGAGGTGTGCACACTGAACTGTCAGAATGAGTGTGTATACATGGAGGTGTGTACACTGAACTGTTAGAATGAGTGTGTCCACATGGAGGTGTGCACACTGAACTGTTAGAATGAGTGGGCCCACATGGAGGTGTGCACACTGAACTGTTAGAATGACTGTGTCCACATGGAGTTGTGCACACTGAACTGTTAGAATGTGTCCACATGGAGGTGAGCACACTGAACTGTTAGAAAGATTGTGTCCACATGGAAGTGTGCACACTGAACTGTTAGAATGACTGTGTCCACATGGAGGTGTTCACACTGAACTGTTAGAATGAGTGTGCCCACATGGAGGAGTGCACACTGAACTGTTAGAATGAGTGTGTCCACATGGAGGTGTCCACACTGAACTGTTAGAATGACTGTGTCCACTTGGAGGTGTGCACACTGAACTGTCAGAATGAGTGTGCCCACATGGAGGTGTGCACACTGAACTGTTAGAATGACTGTGCCCACCTGGAGGTGTGCACATTGAACTGTTAGAATGAGTGTGTCCACATGGAGGTGTGCACACTGAACTGTTAGAATGAGTGTGTCCACATGGAGGTGTGCACACTGAACTGTTAGAATGAGTATATCCCTGTGGAGGTGTGCACACTGAACTGTTAGAATGAGTGTGTCCACATGGACGTGTGCACACTGAACTGTTAGAATGAGTTTGTCCACATGGAGGTGTGCACACTGAACTGTTAGAATGAGTGTGTCCACATGGAGGTGTGCACACTGAACTGTTAGAATGAGTGTGCCCACATGGAGGTGTGCACACTGAACTGTTAGAATGAGTGTGCCCACATGGAGGTGTGCACACTGAACTGTTAGAATGAGTGTGCCCACATGGAGGTGTGCACACTGAACTGTCAGAATGAGTGTGTATACATGGAGGTGTGCACACTGAACTGTTAGAATGAGTGGGCCCACATGGAGGTGTGCACACTGAACTGTTAGAATGACTGTGTCCACATGGAGTTGTGCACACTGAACTGTTAGAATGTGTCCACATGGAGGTGAGCACACTGAACTGTTAGAAAGATTGTGTCCACATGGAGGTGTGCACACTGAACTGTTAGAATGACTGTGTCCACATGGAGGTGTTCACACTGAACTGTTAGAATGAGTGTGCCCACATGGAGGAGTGCACACTGAACTGTTAGAATGAGTGTGTTCACATGGAGGTGTCCACACTGAACTGTTAGAATGACTGTGTCCACTTGGAGGTGTGCACACTGAACTATTAGAATGTGTGTGTTCACATGGAGGTGTGCACACTGAACTGTTAGAATGAGTGTGCCCACATGGAGGTGTGCACACTGAACTGTTAGATTGAGTGGGTCCACATGGAGGTGTGCACACTGAACTGTTAGAATGAGTGTGTCCCTGTGGAGGTGTGCACACTGAAATGTTAGAATGAGTGTGTCCACATGGAGCTGTGCACACTGTAGTGTTAGAATTTGTCCACATGGAGGTGTGCACACTGAACTGTTAGAATGAGTGTGTCCCTGTGGAGGTGTGCACACTGAAATGTTAGAATGAGTGTGTCCACATGGAGGTGTGCACACTGAACTGTTAGAATGAGTGTGTCCACATGGAGGTGTGCACACTGAACTGTTGGAATGACTGTGTCCACATGGAGTTGTGCACACTGAACTGTTAAAATGTGTCCACATGGAGGTGTGTACACTGAACTGTTAGAATGAGTGTGTCCACATGGAGGTGTGCACACTGAACTGTTAGAATGAGTGGGCCCACATGGAGGTGTGCACACTGAACTGTTAGAATGAGTGAGTCCCTGTGGAGTTGTGCACACTGAAATGTTAGAATGAGTGTGTCCACATGAAGGTGTGCACACTGTAGTGTTAGAATTTGTCCACATGGAGGTGTGCACACTGAACTGTTAGAATGAGTGTGTCCACATTGAGGTGTGCACACTGAACTGTTAGAATGAGTGTGTCCACATGGAGGTGTGCACACTGAACAGTTAGAATGAGTGTGTCCACATGGAGGTGTGCACACTGAACTGTTAGAATGACTGTGTCCACATGGAGTTGTGTACACTGAACTGTTAGAATGTGTCCACATGGAGGTGTGCACACTGAACTTTTAGAATGATTGTGTCCACATGGAGGTGTGCACACTGAACTGTTAGAATGACTGTGTCCACATGGAGGTGTTCACACTGAACTGTTAGAATGAGTGTGCCCACATGGAGGAGTGCACACTGAACTGTTAGAATGAGTGTGTTCACATGGAGGTGTCCACACTGAACTGTTAGAATGACTGTGTCCACTTGGAGGTGTGCACACTGAACTATTAGAATGTGTGTGTTCACATGGAGGTGTGCACACTGAACTGTTAGAATGAGTGTGCCCACATGGAGGTGTGCACACTGAACTGTTAGATTGAGTGGGTCCACATGGAGGTGTGCACACTGAACTGTTAGAATGAGTGTGTCCCTGTGGAGGTGTGCACACTGAAATGTTAGAATGAGTGTGTCCACATGGAGCTTTGCACACTGTAGTGTTAGAATTTGTCCACATGGAGGTGTGCACACTGAACTGTTAGAATGAGTGTGTCCCTGTGGAGCTGTGCACACTGAAATGTTAGAATGAGTGTGTCCACATGGAGGTGTGCACACTGAACTGTTAGAATGACTGTGCCCACATGGAGGTGTGCACACTGAACTGTTGGAATGACTGTGTCCACATGGAGTTGTGCACACTGAACTGTTAAAATGTGTCCACATGGAGGTGTGTACACTGAACTGTTAGAATGAGTGTGTCCACATGGAGGTGTGCACACTGAACTGTTATAATGAGTGGGCCCACATGGAGGTGTGCACACTGAACTGTTAGAATGACTGTGTCCACATGGAGTTGTGCACACTGAACTGTTAGAATGTGTCCACATGGAGGTGTGAACACTGAACTGTTAGAATGATTGTGTCCACATGAAGGTGTGCACACTGAACTGTTAGAATGAGTGTGTCCTTGTGGAGGAGTGCACACTGAACTGTTAGAATGAGTGTGTCCACATGGAGGTGTGCACACTGAACTGTTAGATTGAGTGTGTCCACATGGAGGTGTGCACACTGAACTGTTAGAATGAGTGTGTATACATGGAGGTGTGCACACTGAACTGTTAGAATAAGTGTGTCCACATGGAGGTGTGCACACTGAACTGTTATAATGAGTGTGCCTACATGGAGGTGTGCACTCAACTGTTAGAATGAGTGTGCACACATGGAGGTGTGCACACTGAACTGTTAGAATGAGTGTGCCGACATGGAAGTGTGCACACTGAACTTTTAGAATGAGTGTGCCCACATGGAGTTGTGCACACTGAACTGTTAGAATGAGTGTGCCCACATGGAGGTGTGCACATTGAACTGTTAGAATGAGTGTGTCCACATGGAGGTGTGCACACTGAACTGTTAGAATGAGTGTGTCCACATGGAGGTGTGCACACTGAACTGTTAGAATGAGTATATCCCTGTGGAGGTGTGCACACTGAACTGTTAGAATGAGTGTGTCCACATGGACGTGTGCACACTGAACTGTTAGAATGAGTTTGTCCACATGGAGGTGTGCACACTGAACTGTTAGAATGAGTGTGTCCACATGGAGGTGTGCACACTGAACTGTTAGAATGAGTGTGCCCACATGGAGGTGTGCACACTGAACTGTTAGAATGAGTGTGCCCACATGGAGGTGTGCACACTGAACTGTTAGAATGAGTGTGCCCACATGGAGGTGTGCACACTGAACTGTCAGAATGAGTGTGTATACATGGAGGTGTGTACACTGAACTGTTAGAATGAGTGTGTCCACATGGAGGTGTGCACACTGAACTGTTAGAATGAGTGGGCCCACATGGAGGTGTGCACACTGAACTGTTAGAATGACTGTGTCCACATGGAGTTGTGCACACTGAACTGTTAGAATGTGTCCACATGGAGGTGAGCACACTGAACTGTTAGAAAGATTGTGTCCACATGGAGGTGTGCACACTGAACTGTTAGAATGACTGTGCCCACATGGAGGTGTGCACACTGAACTGTTGGAATGACTGTGTTCACATGGAGTTGTGCACACTGAACTGTTAAAATGTGTCCACATGGAGGTGTGCACACTGAACAGTTAGAATGAGTGTGTCCACATGGAGGTGTGCACACTGAACTGTTAGAATGAGTGTGTCCACATGGAGGTGTGCACACTGAACTGTTAGAATGAGTGTGCCCACATGGAGGTGTGCACACTGAACTGTTAGAATGAGTGTGCCCACATGGAGGTGTGCACACTGAACTGTTAGAATGAGTGTGCCCACATGGAGGTGTGCACACTGAACTGTCAGAATGAGTGTGTATACATGGAGGTGTGCACACTGAACTGTTAGAATGAGTGGGCCCACATGGAGGTGTGCACACTGAACTGTTAGAATGACTGTGTCCACATGGAGTTGTGCACACTGAACTGTTAGAATGTGTCCACATGGAGGTGAGCACACTGAACTGTTAGAAAGATTGTGTCCACATGGAGGTGTGCACACTGAACTGTTAGAATGACTGTGTCCACATGGAGGTGTTCACACTGAACTGTTAGAATGAGTGTGCCCACATGGAGGAGTGCACACTGAACTGTTAGAATGAGTGTGTTCACATGGAGGTGTCCACACTGAACTGTTAGAATGACTGTGTCCACTTGGAGGTGTGCACACTGAACTATTAGAATGTGTGTGTTCACATGGAGGTGTGCACACTGAACTGTTAGAATGAGTGTGCCCACATGGAGGTGTGCACACTGAACTGTTAGATTGAGTGGGTCCACATGGAGGTGTGCACACTGAACTGTTAGAATGAGTGTGTCCCTGTGGAGGTGTGCACACTGAAATGTTAGAATGAGTGTGTCCACATGGAGCTGTGCACACTGTAGTGTTAGAATTTGTCCACATGGAGGTGTGCACACTGAACTGTTAGAATGAGTGTGTCCCTGTGGAGGTGTGCACACTGAAATGTTAGAATGAGTGTGTCCACATGGAGGTGTGCACACTGAACTGTTAGAATGAGTGTGTCCACATGGAGGTGTGCACACTGAACTGTTGTAATGACTGTGTCCACATGGAGTTGTGCACACTGAACTGTTAAAATGTGTCCACATGGAGGTGTGTACACTGAACTGTTAGAATGAGTGTGTCCACATGGAGGTGTGCACACTGAACTGTTAGAATGAGTGGGCCCACATGGAGGTGTGCACACTGAACTGTTAGAATGAGTGAGTCCCTGTGGAGTTGTGCACACTGAAATGTTAGAATGAGTGTGTCCACATGAAGGTGTGCACACTGTAGTGTTAGAATTTGTCCACATGGAGGTGTGCACACTGAACTGTTAGAATGAGTGTGTCCACATTGAGGTGTGCACACTGAACTGTTAGAATGAGTGTGTCCACATGGAGGTGTGCACACTGAACAGTTAGAATGAGTGTGTCCACATGGAGGTGTGCACACTGAACTGTTAGAATGACTGTGTCCACATGGAGTTGTGTACACTGAACTGTTAGAATGTGTCCACATGGAGGTGTGCACACTGAACTTTTAGAATGATTGTGTCCACATGGAGGTGTGCACACTGAACTGTTAGAATGACTGTGTCCACATGGAGGTGTTCACACTGAACTGTTAGAATGAGTGTGCCCACATGGAGGAGTGCACACTGAACTGTTAGAATGAGTGTGTTCACATGGAGGTGTCCACACTGAACTGTTAGAATGACTGTGTCCACTTGGAGGTGTGCACACTGAACTATTAGAATGTGTGTGTTCACATGGAGGTGTGCACACTGAACTGTTAGAATGAGTGTGCCCACATGGAGGTGTGCACACTGAACTGTTAGATTGAGTGGGTCCACATGGAGGTGTGCACACTGAACTGTTAGAATGAGTGTGTCCCTGTGGAGGTGTGCACACTGAAATGTTAGAATGAGTGTGTCCACATGGAGCTTTGCACACTGTAGTGTTAGAATTTGTCCACATGGAGGTGTGCACACTGAACTGTTAGAATGAGTGTGTCCCTGTGGAGCTGTGCACACTGAAATGTTAGAATGAGTGTGTCCACATGGAGGTGTGCACACTGAACTGTTAGAATGACTGTGCCCACATGGAGGTGTGCACACTGAACTGTTGGAATGACTGTGTCCACATGGAGTTGTGCACACTGAACTGTTAAAATGTGTCCACATGGAGGTGTGTACACTGAACTGTTAGAATGAGTGTGTCCACATGGAGGTGTGCACACTGAACTGTTATAATGAGTGGGCCCACATGGAGGTGTGCACACTGAACTGTTAGAATGACTGTGTCCACATGGAGTTGTGCACACTGAACTGTTAGAATGTGTCCACATGGAGGTGTGAACACTGAACTGTTAGAATGATTGTGTCCACATGAAGGTGTGCACACTGAACTGTTAGAATGAGTGTGTCCTTGTGGAGGAGTGCACACTGAACTGTTAGAATGAGTGTGTCCACATGGAGGTGTGCACACTGAACTGTTAGATTGAGTGTGTCCACATGGAGGTGTGCACACTGAACTGTTAGAATGAGTGTGTATACATGGAGGTGTGCACACTGAACTGTTAGAATAAGTGTGTCCACATGGAGGTGTGCACACTGAACTGTTATAATGAGTGTGCCTACATGGAGGTGTGCACTCAACTGTTAGAATGAGTGTGCACACATGGAGGTGTGCACACTGAACTGTTAGAATGAGTGTGCCGACATGGAAGTGTGCACACTGAACTTTTAGAATGAGTGTGCCCACATGGAGTTGTGCACACTGAACTGTTAGAATGAGTGTGCCCACATGGAGGTGTGCACATTGAACTGTTAGAATGAGTGTGTCCACATGGAGGTGTGCACACTGAACTGTTAGAATGAGTGTGTCCACATGGAGGTGTGCACACTGAACTGTTAGAATGAGTATATCCCTGTGGAGGTGTGCACACTGAACTGTTAGAATGAGTGTGTCCACATGGACGTGTGCACACTGAACTGTTAGAATGAGTTTGTCCACATGGAGGTGTGCACACTGAACTGTTAGAATGAGTGTGTCCACATGGAGGTGTGCACACTGAACTGTTAGAATGAGTGTGCCCACATGGAGGTGTGCACACTGAACTGTTAGAATGAGTGTGCCCACATGGAGGTGTGCACACTGAACTGTTAGAATGAGTGTGCCCACATGGAGGTGTGCACACTGAACTGTCAGAATGAGTGTGTATACATGGAGGTGTGTACACTGAACTGTTAGAATGAGTGTGTCCACATGGAGGTGTGCACACTGAACTGTTAGAATGAGTGGGCCCACATGGAGGTGTGCACACTGAACTGTTAGAATGACTGTGTCCACATGGAGTTGTGCACACTGAACTGTTAGAATGTGTCCACATGGAGGTGAGCACACTGAACTGTTAGAAAGATTGTGTCCACATGGAGGTGTGCACACTGAACTGTTAGAATGACTGTGTCCACATGGAGGTGTTCACACTGAACTGTTAGAATGAGTGTGCCCACATGGAGGAGTGCACACTGAACTGTTAGAATGAGTGTGTTCACATGGAGGTGTCCACACTGAACTGTTAGAATGACTGTGTCCACTTGGAGGTGTGCACACTGAACTATTAGAATGTGTGTGTTCACATGGAGGTGTGCACACTGAACTGTTAGAATGAGTGTGCCCACATGGAGGTGTGCACACTGAACTGTTAGATTGAGTGGGTCCACATGGAGGTGTGCACACTGAACTGTTAGAATGAGTGTGTCCCTGTGGAGGTGTGCACACTGAAATGTTAGAATGAGTGTGTCCACATGGAGCTGTGCACACTGTAGTGTTAGAATTTGTCCACATGGAGGTGTGCACACTGAACTGTTAGAATGAGTGTGTCCCTGTGGAGGTGTGCACACTGAAATGTTAGAATGAGTGTGTCCACATGGAGGTGTGCACACTGAACTGTTAGAATGAGTGTGTCCACATGGAGGTGTGCACACTGAACTGTTGGAATGACTGTGTCCACATGGAGTTGTGCACACTGAACTGTTAAAATGTGTCCACATGGAGGTGTGTACACTGAACTGTTAGAATGAGTGTGTCCACATGGAGGTGTGCACACTGAACTGTTAGAATGAGTGGGCCCACATGGAGGTGTGCACACTGAACTGTTAGAATGAGGGAGTCCCTGTGGAGTTGTGCACACTGAAATGTTAGAATGAGTGTGTCCACATGAAGGTGTGCACACTGTAGTGTTAGAATTTGTCCACATGGAGGTGTGCACACTGAACTGTTAGAATGAGTGTGTCCACATTGAGGTGTGCACACTGAACTGTTAGAATGAGTGTGTCCACATGGAGGTGTGCACACTGAACAGTTAGAATGAGTGTGTCCACATGGAGGTGTGCACACTGAACTGTTAGAATGACTGTGTCCACATGGAGTTGTGTACACAGAACTGTTAGAATGTGTCCACATGGAGGTGTGCACACTGAACTTTTAGAATGATTGTGTCCACATGGAGGTGTGCACACTGAACTGTTAGAATGACTGTGTCCACATGGAGGTGTTCACACTGAACTGTTAGAATGAGTGTGCCCACATGGAGGAGTGCACACTGAACTGTTAGAATGAGTGTGTTCACATGGAGGTGTCCACACTGAACTGTTAGAATGACTGTGTCCACTTGGAGGTGTGCACACTGAACTATTAGAATGTGTGTGTTCACATGGAGGTGTGCACACTGAACTGTTAGAATGAGTGTGCCCACATGGAGGTGTGCACACTGAACTGTTAGATTGAGTGGGTCCACATGGAGGTGTGCACACTGAACTGTTAGAATGAGTGTGTCCCTGTGGAGGTGTGCACACTGAAATGTTAGAATGAGTGTGTCCACATGGAGCTTTGCACACTGTAGTGTTAGAATTTGTCCACATGGAGGTGTGCACACTGAACTGTTAGAATGAGTGTGTCCCTGTGGAGCTGTGCACACTGAAATGTTAGAATGAGTGTGTCCACATGGAGGTGTGCACACTGAACTGTTAGAATGACTGTGCCCACATGGAGGTGTGCACACTGAACTGTTGGAATGACTGTGTCCACATGGAGTTGTGCACACTGAACTGTTAAAATGTGTCCACATGGAGGTGTGTACACTGAACTGTTAGAATGAGTGTGTCCACATGGAGGTGTGCACACTGAACTGTTATAATGAGTGGGCCCACATGGAGGTGTGCACACTGAACTGTTAGAATGACTGTGTCCACATGGAGTTGTGCACACTGAACTGTTAGAATGTGTCCACATGGAGGTGTGCACACTGAACTGTTAGAATGATTGTGTCCACATGAAGGTGTGCACACTGAACTGTTAGAATGAGTGTGTCCTTGTGGAGGAGTGCACACTGAACTGTTAGAATGAGTGTGTCCACATGGAGGTGTGCACACTGAACTGTTAGATTGAGTGTGTCCACATGGAGGTGTGCACACTGAACTGTTAGAATGAGTGTGTATACATGGAGGTGTGCACACTGAACTGTTAGAATAAGTGTGTCCACATGGAGGTGTGCACACTGAACTGTTATAATGAGTGTGCCTACATGGAGGTGTGCACTCAACTGTTAGAATGAGTGTGCACACATGGAGCTGTGCACACTGAACTGTTAGAATGAGTGTGCCGACATGGAGGTTTGCACACTGAACTGTTAGAATGAGTGTGCCCACATGGAGGTGTGCACACTGAACAATTAGAATGAGTGTGTCCACATGGAGGTGTGCACACTGAACTGTTAGAATGAGTGTGTCCACTTGGAGATGTGCACACTGAACTGTTAGAATGAGTGTGCCCACATGGAGTTGTGCACACTGAACTGTTAAAATGAGTGTGTCCCTGTGGAGGTGTGCACACTGAACTGTTAGAATGAGTGTGTCCACATGGAGGTGTGCACACTGAACTGTTAGAATGTGTGTGTCCTCATGGAGGTGTGCACACTGAACTGTTAGAATGAGTGTGCCCACATGGAGTGGGCACACTGAACTGTTAGAATGAGTGTGTCCACATGGAGGTGTGCACACTGAACTGTTAGAATGAGTGTGCCCACATGGAGGTGTGCACACTGAACTGTTAGAATGAGTGTGTTCACCGGAGGTGTCCACACTGAACTGTTAGAATGACTGTGTCCACTTGGAGGTGTGCACACTGAACTATTAGAATGTGTGTGTTCACATGGAGGTGTGCACACTGAATTGTTAGAATGAGTGTGCCCACATGGAGGTGTGCACACTGAACTGTTAGATTGAGTGGGTCCACATGGAGGTGTGCACACTGAACTGTTAGAATGAGTGTGTCCATGTGGAGGTGTGCACACTGAAATGTTAGAATGAGTGTGTCCACATGGAGGTGTGCACACTGTAGTGTTAGAATTTGTCAACATGGAGGTGTGCACACTGAACTGTTAGAATGAGTGTGTCCCTGTGGAGGTGTGCACACTGAAATGTTAGAATGAGTGTGTCCACATGGAGGTGTGCACACTGAACTGTTAGAATGATTGTGTCAACATGGAGGTGTGCACACTGAACTTTTAGAATGAGTGTGTGCACATGGAGGTGTGCACACTGAACTGTTAGAATGAGTGTGCCAAATGGAGGTGTGCACACTGAACTGTTGGAATGACTGTGTCCACATGGAGTTGTGCACACTGAACTGTTAAAATGTGTCCACATGGAGGTGTGCACACTGAACTGTAAGAATGAGTGTGTCCACATGGAGGTGTGCACACTGAACTGTTAGAATGAGTGTGCCCACATCGAGGTGTGCACACTGAACTGTTAGACTGAGTGGGTCCACATGGAGGTGTGCACACTGAACTGTTAGAATGACTGTGTCCCTGTGGAGGTGTGCACACTGAAATGTTAGAATGAGTGTGTCCACATGAAGGTGTGCACACTGTAGTGTTAGAATTTGTCCACATGGAGGTGTGCACACTGAACTGTTAGAATGACTGTGCCCACATGGAGTTGTGCACACTGAACTGTTGGAATGACTGTGTCCACATGGAGTTGTGCACACTGAACTGTTAAAATGTGTCCACATGGAGGTGTGCACACTGAACTGTTAGAATGAGTGTGTCCACATGGAGGTGTGCACACTGAACTGTTAGAATGAGTGTGTCCACATGGAGGTGTGCACACTGAACTGTTAGAATGAGTGTGTATACATGGAGGTGTGCACACTGAACTGTTAGAATAAGTGTGTCCACATGGAGGTGTGCACACTGAAATGTTAGAATGAGTGTGCCCACATGGAGGTGTGCACACTGAACTGTTACAATGAGTGTGTTCAACGAGGTGTCCACACTGAACTGTTAGAATGACTGTGTCCACTTGGAGGTGTGCACACTGAACTATTAGAAAGTGTGTGTTCACATGGAGGTGTGCACACTGAACTGTTAGAATGAGTGTGCCCACATGGAGGTGTGCACACTGAACTGTTAGATTGAGTGGGTCCACATGGAGGTGTGCACACTGAACTGTTGGAATGACTGTGTCCACATGGAGTTGTGCACACTGAACTGTTAAAATGTGTCCACATGGAGGTGTGCACACTGAACTGTAAGAATGAGTGTGTCCACATGGAGGTGTGCACACTGAACTGTTAGAATGAGTGTGCCCACATCGAGGTGTGCACACTGAACTGTTAGACTGAGTGGGTCCACATGGAGGTGTGCACACTGAACTGTTAGAATGACTGTGTCCCTGTGGAGGTGTGCACACTGAAATGTTAGAATGAGTGTGTCCACATGAAGGTGTGCACACTGTAGTGTTAGAATTTGTCCACATGGAGGTGTGCACACTGAACTGTTAGAATGACTGTGCCCACATGGAGTTGTGCACACTGAACTGTTGGAATGACTGTGTCCACATGGAGTTGTGCACACTGAACTGTTAAAATGTGTCCACATGGAGGTGTGCACACTGAACTGTTAGAATGAGTGTGTCCACATGGAGGTGTGCACACTGAACTGTTAGAATGAGTGTGTCCACATGGAGGTGTGCACACTGAACTGTTAGAATGAGTGTGTATACATGGAGGTGTGCACACTGAACTGTTAGAATAAGTGTGTCCACATGGAGGTGTGCACACTGAAATGTTAGAATGAGTGTGCCCACATGGAGGTGTGCACACTGAACTGTTACAATGAGTGTGTTCAACGAGGTGTCCACACTGAACTGTTAGAATGACTGTGTCCACTTGGAGGTGTGCACACTGAACTATTAGAAAGTGTGTGTTCACATGGAGGTGTGCACACTGAACTGTTAGAATGAGTGTGCCCACATGGAGGTGTGCACACTGAACTGTTAGATTGAGTGGGTCCACATGGAGGTGTGCACACTGAACTGTTAGAATGAGTGTGTCCCTGTGGAGGTGTGCACACTGAAATGTTAGAATGAGTGTGTCCACATGGAGGTGTGCACACTGTAGTGTTACAATTTGTCAACATGGAGGTGTGCACACTGAACTGTTAGAATGAGTGTGTCCCTGTGGAGGTGTGCACACTGAAATGTTATAATGAGTGTGTCCACATGTAGGTGTGCACACTGAACTGTTAGAATGAGTGTGTCCACATGGAGGTGTGCACACTGAACTTTTAGATTGAGTGTGCGCACATGGAGGTGTGCACACTGAACTGTTAGAATGAGTGTGTCCCTGTGGAGGTGTGCACACTGAAATGTTAGAATGAGTTTGTCCACATGAAGGTGTGCACACTGTAGTGTTAGAATATGACCACATGGAGGTGTGCACCCTGAACTGTTAGAATGACTGTGCCCACATGGAGGTGTGCACACTGAACTGTTGGAATGACTGTGTTCACATGGAGTTGTGCACACTGAACTGTTAAAATGTGTCCACATGGAGGTGTGCACACTGAACAGTTAGAATGAGTGTGTCCACATGGAGGTGTGCACACTGAACTGTTAGAATGAGTGTGTCCACATGGAGGTGTGCACACTGAACTGTTAGAATGAGTGTGTATACATGGAGGTGTGCACACTGAACTGTTAGAATAAGTGTGTCCACATGGAGGTGTGCACACTGAACTGTTATAATGAGTGTGCCTACATGGAGGTGTGCACTCAACTGTTAGAATGAGTGTGCCCACATGGAGTTGTGCACTCAACTGTTAGAATGAGTGTGCCCACATGGAGGTGTGCACACTGAACTGTTAGAATGAGTGTGCCGACATGGAAGTGTGCACACTGAACTGTTAGAATGAGTGTGCCCACATGGAGGTGTGCACACTGAACTGTTAGAATGAGTGTGCCCACATGGAGGTGTGCACACTGAACAATTAGAATGAGTGTGTCCACATGGAGGTGTGAACACTGAACTGTTAGAATGAGTGTGTCCACATGGAGATGTGCACACTGAACTGTTACAATGAGTGTGCCCACATGGAGGTGTGCACACTGAACTGTTAGAATGAGTGTGCCCACATGGAGTTGTGCACCCTGAACTGTTTTAATGAGTGTGTCCCTGTGGAGGTGTGCACCCTGAACTGTTAGAATGAGTGTGTCCACATGGAGGTGTGCACACTGAACTGTTAGAATGTGTGTGTCCACATGGAGGTGTGCACACTGAACTGTTAGAATGAGTGTGTATACATGGAGGTGTGCACACTGAACTGTTAGAATGAGTGTGCCCACGTGGAGGTGTGCACACTGAACTGTTAGAATGAGTGTGTTCACCGGAGGTGTCCACACTGAACTGTTAGAATGAGTGTGTCCACTTGGAGGTGTGCACACTGAACTACTAGAATGTGTGTGTTCACATGGAGGTGTGCACACTGAACTGTTAGAATGAGTGTGCCCACATGGAGGTGTGCACACTGAAATGTTAGATTGAGTGGGTCCACATGGAGGTGTGCACACTGAACTGTTAGAATGAGTGTGTCCCTGTGGAGGTGTGCACACTGAAATGTTAAAATGAGTGTGTCCACATGGAGGTGTGCACACTGTAGTGTTAGAATTTGTCAACATGGAGGTGTGCACACTGAACTGTTAGAATGAGTGTGTCCCTGTGGAGGTGTGCACACTGAAATGTTAGAATGAGTGTGTTTACATGGAGGTGTGCACACTGAACTGTTAGAATGAGTGTGCCCACATGGAGGTGTGCACACTGAACTGTTGGAATGACTGTGTCCACATGGAGTTGTGCACACTGAACTGTTAAAATGTGTCCACATGGAGGTGTGCACACTGAACTGTAAGAATGAGTGTGTCCACATGGAGGTGTGCACACTGAACTGTTAGAATGAGTGTGCCCACATGGAGGTGTGCACACTGAACTGTTGGAATGACTGTGTTCACATGGAGTTGTGCACACTGAACTGTTAAAATGTGTCCACATGGAGGTGTGCACACTGAACTGTTAGAATGAGTGTGTCCACATGGAGGTGTGCACACTGAACTGTTAGAATGAGTGTGTCCACATGGAGGTGTGCACACTGAACTGTTAGAATGAGTGTGTATACATGGAGGTGTGCACACTGAACTGTTAGAATAAGTGTGTCCACATGGAGGTGTGCACACTGAACTGTTATAATGAGCGTGCCTACATGGAGGTGTGCACTCAACTGTTAGAATGAGTGTGCACACATGGAGGTGTGCACACTGAACTGTTAGAATGAGTGTGCCGACATGGAAGTGTGCACACTGAACTGTTAGAATGAGTGTGCCCACATGGAGGTGTGCACACTGAACTGTTAGAATGAGTGTGCCCACATGGAGGTGTGCACACTGAACAATTAGAATGAGTGTGTCCACATGGAGGTGTGAACACTGAACTGTTAGAATGAGTGTGTCCACATGGAGATGTGCACACTGAACTGTTACAATGAGTGTGCACACATGGAGGTGTGCACACTGAACTGTTAGAATGAGTGTGCCCACATGGAGTTGTGCACCCTGAACTGTTTTAATGAGTGTGTCACTGTGGAGGTGTGCACCCTGAACTGTTAGAATGAGTGTGTCCACATGGAGGTGTGCACACTGAACTGTTAGAATGTGTGTGTCCACATGGAGGTGTGCACACTGAACTGTTAGAATGAGTGTGTATACATGGAGGTGTGCACACTGAACTGTTAGAATGAGTGTGTCCACATGGAGGTGTGCACACTGAACTGTTAGAATGAGTGTGCCCACGTGGAGGTGTGCACACTGAACTGTTAGAATGAGTGTGTTCACCGGAGGTGTCCACACTGAACTGTTAGAATGAGTGTGTCCACTTGGAGGTGTGCACACTGAACTACTAGAATGTGTGTGTTCACATGGAGGTGTGCACACTGAACTGTTAGAATGAGTGTGCCCACATGGAGGTGTGCACCCTGAACTGTTAGATTGAGTGGGTCCACATGGAGGTGTGCACACTGAACTGTTAGAATGAGTGTGTCCCTGTGGAGGTGTGCACACTGAAATGTTAAAATGAGTGTGTCCACATGGAGGTGTGCACACTGTAGTGTTAGAATTTGTCAACATGGAGGTGTGCACACTGAACTGTTAGAATGAGTGTGTCCCTGTGGAGGTGTGCACACTGAAATGTTAGAATGAGTGTGTTTACATGGAGGTATGCACACTGAACTGTTAGAATGAGTGTGCCCACATGGAGGTGTGCACACTGAACTGTTGGAATGACTGTGTCCACATGGAGTTGTGCACACTGAACTGTTAAAATGTGTCCACATGGAGGTGTGCACACTGAACTGTAAGAATGAGTTTGTCCACATGGAGGTGTGCACACTGAACTGTTAGAATGAGTGTGCCCACATGGAGGTGTGCACACTGAACTGTTAGATTGAGTGGGTCCACATGGAGGTGTGCACACTGAACTGTTAGAATGAGTGTGTCCCTGTGGAGGTGTGCACACTGAAATGTTAGAATGAGTGTGTCCACAAAAAGGTGTGCACACTGTAGTGTTAGAATTTGTCCACATGGAGGTGTGCACACTGAACTGTTAGAATGACTGTGCCCATATGGAGGTGTGCACACTGAACTGTTGGAATGACTGTGTCCACATGGAGTTGTGCACACTGAACTGTTAAAATGTGTCCACATGGAGGTGTGCACACTGAACTGTTAGAATGAGCGTGTCCACATGGAGGTGTGCACACTGAAAAGTTAGAATGAGTGTGTCCACATGGAGGTGTGCACACTGAACTGTTAGAATGAGTGTGTATACATGGAGGTGTGCACACTGAACTGTTAGAATAAGTGTGTCCACATGGAGGTGTGCACACTGAACTGTTAGAGTGAGTGTGCCCACATGGAGGTGTGCACACTGAACTGTTAGAATGAGTGTGTCCCTGTGGAGGTGTCCACACTGAAATGTTAGAATGAGTGTGTCCATATGAAGGTGTGCACACTGTAGTGTTAGAATATGACCACATGGAGGTGTGCACACTGAACTGTTAGAATGACTGTGCCCACATGGAGGTGTGCACACTGAACTGTTGGAATGACTGTGTCCACATGGAGTTGTGCACCCTGAACTGTTAAAATGTGTCCACATGGAGGTGTGCACACTGAACTGTTAGAATGAGTGTGTCCACATGGAGGTGTGCACACTGAACTGTTAGAATGAGTGTGTCCATATGGAGGTGTGAACACTGAACTGTTAGAATGAGTGTGTATACATGGAGGTGTGCACACTGAACTGTTAGAGTAAGTGTGCCCACATGGAGGTGTGCACACTGAACTGTTATAATGAGTGTGCCTTCATGGAGGTGTGCACTCAACTGTTAGAATGAGTGTGCACACATGGAGGTGTGCACACTGAACTGTTAGAATGAGTGTGCCCACATGGAGGTGTGTACACTGAACAATTAGAATGAGTGTGTCCACATGGAGGTGTGAACACTGAACTGTTAGAATGAGTGTGTCCCTGTGGAGGTGTGCACACTGAAATGTTAGAATGAGTGTGTTTACATGGAGGTGTGCACACTGAAATGTTAGAATGAGTGTGCCCACATGGAGGTGTGCACACTGAACTGTTGGAATGACTGTGTCCACATGGAGTTGTGCACACTGAACTGTTAAAATGTGTCCACATGGAGGTGTGCACACTGAACTGTAAGAATGAGTTTGTCCACATGGAGGTGTGCACACTGAACTGTTAGAATGAGTGTGCCCACATGGAGGTGTGCACACTGAACTGTTAGATTGAGTGGGTCCACATGGAGGTGTGCACACTGAACTGTTAGAATGAGTGTGTCCCTGTGGAGGTGTGCACACTGAAATGTTAGAATGAGTGTGTCCACATGAAGGTGTGCACACTGTAGTGTTAGAATTTGTCCACATGGAGGTGTGCACACTGAACTGTTAGAATGACTGTGCCCATATGGAGGTGTGCACACTGAACTGTTGGAATGACTGTGTCCACATGGAGTTGTGCACACTGAACTGTTAAAATGTGTCCACATGGAGGTGTGCACACTGAACTGTTAGAATGAGCGTGTCCACATGGAGGTGTGCACACTGAAAAGTTAGAATGAGTGTGTCCACATGGAGGTGTGCACACTGAACTGTTAGAATGAGTGTGTATACATGGAGGTGTGCACACTGAACTGTTAGAATAAGTGTGTCCACATGGAGGTGTGCACACTGAACTGTTAGAGTGAGTGTGCCCACATGGAGGTGTGCACACTGAACTGTTAGAATAAGTGTGTCCCTGTGGAGGTGTCCACACTGAAATGTTAGAATGAGTGTGTCCACATGTAGGTATGCACACTGAAATGTTAGAATGAGTGTGTCCACATGGAGGTGTGCACACTGAACTTTTAGAATGAGTGTGCGCACATGGAGGTGTGCACACTGAACTGTTAGAATGAGTGTGTCCCTGTGGAGGTGTGCACACTAAAATGTTAGAATGAGTTTGTCCACATGAAGGTGTGCACACTGTAGTGTTAGAATATGACCACATGGAGGTGTGCACACTGAACTGTTAGAATGACTGTGCCCACATGGAGGTGTGCACACTGAACTGTTGGAATGACTGTGTCCACATGGAGTTGTGCACCCTGAACTGTTAAAATGTGTCCACATGGAGGTGTGCACACTGAACTGTTAGAATGAGTGTGTCCACATGGAGGTGTGCACACTGAACTGTTAGAATGAGTGTGTCCACATGGGGGTGTGAACACTGAACTGTTAGAATGAGTGTGTATACATGGAGGTGTGCACACTGAACTGTTAGAATAAGTGTGCCCACATGGAGGTGTGCACACTGAACTGTTATAATGAGTGTGCCTACATGGAGGTGTGCACTCAACTGTTAGAATGAGTGTGCACACATGGAGGTGTGCACACTGAACTGTTAGAATGAGTGTGCCCACATGGAGGTGTGCACACTGAACTGTTAGAATGAGTGTGCCCACATGGAGGTGTGTACACTGAACAATTAGAATGAGTGTGTCCACATGGAGGTGTGAACACTGAACTGTTAGAATGAGTGTGTCCACATGGAGATGTGCACACTGAACTGTTACAATGAGTGTGCCCACATGGAGGTGTGCACACTGAACTGTTAGAATGAGTGTGCCCACATGGAGTTGTGCACCCTGAACTGTTTTAATGAGTGTGTCCCTGTGGAGGTGTGCACCCTGAACTGTTAGAATGAGTGTGTCCACATGGAGGTGTGCACACTGAACTGTTAGAATGTGTGTGTCCACATGGAGGTGTGCACACTGAACTGTTAGAATGAGTGTGTATACATGGAGGTGTGCACACTGAACTGTTAGAATGAGTGTGTCCACATGGAGGTGTGCACACTGAACTGTTAGAATGAGTGTGCCCACGTGGAGGTGTGCACACTGAACTGTTAGAATGAGTGTGTTCACCGGAGGTGTCCACACTGAACTGTTAGAATGAGTGTGTCCACTTGGAGGTGTGCACACTGAACTACTAGAATGTGTGTGTTCACATGGAGGTGTGCACACTGAACTGTTAGAATGAGTGTGCCCACATGGAGGTGTGCACACTGAAATGTTAGATTGAGTGGGTCCACATGGAGGTGTGCACACTGAACTGTTAGAATGAGTGTGTCCCTGTGGAGGTGTGCACACTGAAATGTTAAAATGAGTGTGTCCACATGGAGGTGTGCACACTGTAGTGTTAGAATTTGTCAACATGGAGGTGTGCACACTGAACTGTTAGAATGAGTGTGTCCCTGTGGAGGTGTGCACACTGAAATGTTAGAATGAATGTGTCCACATGGAGGTGTGCACACTTAACTGTTAGAATGATTGTGCCCACATGGAGGTGTGCACACTGAACTGTTGGAATGACTGTGTCCACATGGAGTTGTGCACACTGAACTGTTAAAATGTGTCCACATGGAGGTGTGCACACTGAACTGTAAGAATGAGTGTGTCCACATGGAGGTGTGCACACTGAACTGTTAGAATGAGTGTGCCCACATGGAGGTGTGCACACTGAACTGTTAGATTGAGTGGGTCCACATGGAGGTGTGCACACTGAACTGTTAGAATGAGTGTGTCCCTGTGGAGGTGTGCACACTGAAATGTTAGAATGAGTGTGTCCACATGAAGGTGTGCACACTGTAGTGTTAGAATTTGTCCACATGGAGGTGTGCACACTGAACTGTTAGAATGACTGTGCCCACATGGAGGTGTGCACACTGAACTGTTGGAATGACTGTGTCCACATGGAGTTGTGCACACTGAACTGTTAAAATGTGTCCACATGGAGGTGTGCACACTGAACTGTTAGAATGAGTGTGTCCACATGGAGGTGTGCACACTGAAAAGTTAGAATGAGTGTGTCCACATGGAGGTGTGCACACTGAACTGTTAGAATGAGTGTGCATACATGGAGGTGTGCACACTGAACTGTTAGAATAAGTGTGTCCACATGGAGGTGTGCACACTGAACTGTTAGAGTGAGTGTACCCACATGGAGGTGTGCACACTGAACTGTTAGAATGAGTGTGTTCACCGGAGGTGTCCACACTGAACTGTTAGAATGACTGTGTCCACTTGGAGGTGTGCACACTGAACTATTAGAATGTGTGTGTTCACATGGAGGTGTGCACACTGAACTGTTAGAATGAGTGTGTCCACATGGAGGTGTGCACACTGAAATGTTAGAATGAGTGTGTCCACATGAAGGTGTGCACACTGTAGTGTTAGAATTTGTCCACATGGAGGTGTGCACACTGAACTGTTAGAATGACTGTGCCCACATGGAGTTGTGCACACTGAACTGTTGGAATGACTGTGTCCACATGGAGTTGTGCACACTGAACTGTTAAAATGTGTCCACAATGAGGTGTGCACACTGAACTGTTAGAATGAGTGTGTCCACATGGAGGTGTGCACACTGAACTGTTAGAATGAGTGTGTCCACATGGAGGTGTGCACACTGAACTGTTAGAATGAGTGTGTATACATGGAGGTGTGCACACTGAACTGTTAGAATAAGTGTGTCCACATGGAGGTGTGCACACTGAACTGTTATAATGAGTGTGCCCACATGGAGGTGTGCACACTGAACTGTTACAATGAGTGTGTTCAACGGAGGTGTCCACACTGAACTGTTAGAATGACTGTGTCAACTTGGAGGTGTGCACACTGAACTATTAGAAAGTGTGTGTTCACATGGAGGTGTGCACACTGAACTGTTAGAATGAGTGTGCCCACATGGAGGTGTGCACACTGAACTGTTAGATTGAGTGGGTCCACATGGAGGTGTGCACACTGAACTGTTACAATGAGTGTGCCCACATGGAGGTGTGCACACTGAACTGTTAGAATGAGTGTGTCCACATGGAGGTGTGCACACTGTAGTGTTACAATTTGTCAACATGGAGGTGTGCACACTGAACTGTTAGAATGAGTGTGTCCCTGTGGAGGTGTGCACACTGAAATGTTAGAATGAGTGTGTCCACATGTAGGTGTGCACACTGAACTGTTAGAATGAGTGTGTCCACATGGAGGTGTGCACACTGAACTTTTAGAATGAGTGTGCGCACATGGAGGTGTGCACACTGAACTGTTAGAATGAGTGTGTCCCTGTGGAGGTGTGCACACTGAAATGTTAGAATGTGTTTGTCCACATGAAGGTGTGCACACTGTAGTGTTAGAATATGACCACATGGAGGTGTGCACACTGAACTGTTAGAATGACTGTGCCCACATGGAGGTGTGCACACTGAACTGTTGGAATGACTGTGTCCACATGGAGTTGTGCACACTGAACTGTTAAAATGTGTCCACATGGAGGTGTGCACACTGAACTGTTAGAATGAGTGTGTCCACATGGAGGTGTGCACACTGAACTGTTAGAATGAGTGTGTCCACATGGAGGTGTGCACACTGAACTGTTAGAATGAGTGTGTATACATGGAGGTGTGCACACTGAACTGTTAGAATAAGTGTGTCCACATGGAGGTGTGCACACTGAACTGTTATAATGAGTGTGCCTACATGGAGGTGTGCACACTGAACTGTTACAATGAGTGTGCCCACATGGAGGTGTGCACACTGAACTGTTAGAATGAGTGTGTCCACATGGAGGTGTGCACACTGAACTGTTAGAATGAGTGTGTATACATGGAGGTGTGCACACTGAACTGTTAGAATAAGTGTGTCCACATGGAGGTGTGCACACTGAACTGTTATAATGAGTGTGCCCACATGGAGGTGTGCACACTGAACTGTTACAATGAGTGTGTTCAACGGAGGTGTCCACACTGAACTGTTAGAATGACTGTGTCAACTTGGAGGTGTGCACACTGAACTATTAGAAAGTGTGTGTTCACATGGAGGTGTGCACACTGAACTGTTAGAATGAGTGTGCCCACATGGAGGTGTGCACACTGAACTGTTAGATTGAGTGGGTCCACATGGAGGTGTGCACACTGAACTGTTACAATGAGTGTGCCCACATGGAGGTGTGCACACTGAACTGTTAGAATGAGTGTGTCCACATGGAGGTGTGCACACTGTAGTGTTACAATTTGTCAACATGGAGGTGTGCACACTGAACTGTTAGAATGAGTGTGTCCCTGTGGAGGTGTGCACACTGAAATGTTAGAATGAGTGTGTCCACATGTAGGTGTGCACACTGAACTGTTAGAATGAGTGTGTCCACATGGAGGTGTGCACACTGAACTTTTAGAATGAGTGTGCGCACATGGAGGTGTGCACACTGAACTGTTAGAATGAGTGTGTCCCTGTGGAGGTGTGCACACTGAAATGTTAGAATGTGTTTGTCCACATGAAGGTGTGCACACTGTAGTGTTAGAATATGACCACATGGAGGTGTGCACACTGAACTGTTAGAATGACTGTGCCCACATGGAGGTGTGCACACTGAACTGTTGGAATGACTGTGTCCACATGGAGTTGTGCACACTGAACTGTTAAAATGTGTCCACATGGAGGTGTGCACACTGAACTGTTAGAATGAGTGTGTCCACATGGAGGTGTGCACACTGAACTGTTAGAATGAGTGTGTCCACATGGAGGTGTGCACACTGAACTGTTAGAATGAGTGTGTATACATGGAGGTGTGCACACTGAACTGTTAGAATAAGTGTGTCCACATGGAGGTGTGCACACTGAACTGTTATAATGAGTGTGCCTACATGGAGGTGTGCACTCAACTGTTAGAATGAGTGTGCACACATGGAGGTGTGCACACTGAACTGTTAGAATGAGTGTGCCGACATGGAAGTCTGCACACTGAACTGTTAGAATGAGTGTGCCCACATGGAGGTGTGCACACTGAACTGTTAGATTGAGTGGGTCCACATGGAGGTGTGCACACTGAACTGTTAGAATGAGTGTGTCCCTGTGGAGGTGTGCACACTGAAATGTTAGAATGAGTGTGACCACATGAAGGTGTGCACACTGTAGTGTTAGAATTTGTCCACATGGAGTTGTGCACACTGAACTGTTAAAATGTGTCCACATGGAGGTGTGCACACTGAACTGTTAGAATGAGCGTGTCCACATGGAGGTGTGCACACTGAAAAGTTAGAATGAGTGTGTCCACATGGAGGTGTGCACACTGAACTGTTAGAATGAGTGTGTATACATGGAGGTGTGCACACTGAACTGTTAGAATAAGTGTGTCCACATGGAGGTGTGCACACTGAACTGTTAGAGTGAGTGTGCCCACATGGAGGTGTGCACACTGAACTGTTAGAATGAGTGTGTCCCTGTGGAGCTGTCCACACTGAAATGTTAGAATGAGTGTGTCCACATGTAGGTATGCACACTGAACTGTTAGAATGAGTGTGTCCACATGGAGGTGTGCACACTGAACTTTTAGAATGAGTGTGCGCACATGGAGGTGTGCAGACTGAACTGTTAGAATGAGTGTGTCCCTGTGGAGGTGTGCACACTAAAATGTTAGAATGAGTTTGTCCACATGAAGGTGTGCACACTGTAGTGTTAGAATATGACCACATGGAGGTGTGCACACTGAACTGTTAGAATGACTGTGCCCACATGGAGGTGTGCACACTGAACTGTTGGAATGACTGTGTCCACATGGAGTTGTGCACCCTGAACTGTTAAAATGTGTCAACATGGAGGTGTGCACACTGAACTGTTAGAATGAGTGTGTCCACATGGAGGTGTGCTCACTGAACTGTTAGAATGAGTGTGTCCACATGGAGGTGTGAACACTGAACTGTTAGAATGAGTGTGTATACATGAACTGTTAGAATGAGTGTGTATACATGGAGGTGTGCACACTGAACTGTTAGAATGAGTGTGTCCACATGGAGGTGTGCACACTGAACTGTTAGAATGAGTGTGTCCACATGGAGGTGTGAACACTGAACTGTTAGAATGAGTGTGTATACATGAACTGTTAGAATGAGTGTGTATACATGGAGGTGTGCACACTGAACTGTTAGAATAAGTGTGCCCACATGGAGGTGTGCACACTGAACTGTTATAATGAGTGTGCCTACATGGAGGTGTGCACTCAACTGTTAGAATGAGTGTGCACACATGGAGGTGTGCACACTGAACTGTTAGAATGAGTGTGCCCACATGGAGGTGTGCACACTGAACTGTTAGAATGAGTGTGCCCACATGGAGGTGTGTACACTGAACAATTAGAATGAGTGTGTCCACATGGAGGTGTGAACACTGAACTGTTAGAATGAGTGTGTCCACATGGAGATGTGCACACTGAACTGTTACAATGAGTGTGCCCACATGGAGGTGTGCACACTGAACTGTTAGAATGAGTGTGCCCACATGGAGTTGTGCACCCTGAACTGTTTTAATGAATGTGTCCCTGTGGAGGTGTGCACCCTGAACTGTTAGAATGAGTGTGTCCACATGGAGGTGTGCACACTGAACTGTTAGAATGTGTGTGTCCACATGGAGGTGTGCACACTGAACTGTTAGAATGAGTGTGTATACATGGAGGTGTGCACACTGAACTGTTAGAATGAGTGTGTCCACATGGAGGTGTGCACACTGAACTGTTAGAATGAGTGTGCCCACGTGGAGGTGTGCACACTGAACTGTTAGAATGAGTGTGTTCACCGGAGGTGTCCACACTGAACTGTTAGAATGAGTGTGTCCACTTGGAGGTGTGCACACTGAACTACTAGAATGTGTGTGTTCACATGGAGGTGTGCACACTGAACTGTTAGAATGAGTGTGCCCACATGGAGGTGTGCACACTGAAATGTTAGATTGAGTGGGTCCACATGGAGGTGTGCACACTGAACTGTTAGAATGAGTGTGTCCCTGTGGAGGTGTGCACACTGAAATGTTAAAATGAGTGTGTCCACATGGAGGTGTGCACACTGTAGTGTTAGAATTTGTCAACATGGAGGTGTGCACACTGAACTGTTAGAATGAGTGTGTCCCTGTGGAGGTGTGCACACTGAAATGTTAGAATGAGTGTGTTTACATGGAGGTGTGCACACTGAACTGTTAGAATGAGTGTGCCCACATGGAGGTGTGCACACTGAACTGTTGGAATGACTGTGTCCACATGGAGTTGTGCACACTGAACTGTTAAAATGTGTCCACATGGAGGTGTGCACACTGAACTGTAAGAATGAGTGTGTCCACATGGAGGTGTGCACACTGAACTGTTAGAATGAGTGTGCCCACATGGAGGTGTGCACACTGAACTGTTAGATTGAGTGGGTCCACATGGAGGTGTGCACACTGAACTGTTAGAATGAGTGTGTCCCTGTGGAGGTGTGCACACTGAAATGTTAGAATGAGTGTGTCCACATGAAGGTGTGCACACTGTAGTGTTAGAATTTGTCCACATGGAGGTGTGCACACTGAACTGTTAGAATGACTGTGCCCACATGGAGGTGTGCACACTGAACTGTTGGAATGACTGTGTCCACATGGAGTTGTGCACACTGAACTGTTAAAATGTGTCCACATGGAGGTGTGCACACTGAACTGTTAGAATGAGTGTGTCCACATGGAGGTGTGCACACTGAAAAGTTAGAATGAGTGTGTCCACATGGAGGTGTGCACACTGAACTGTTAGAATGAGTGTGCATACATGGAGGTGTGCACACTGAACTGTTAGAATAAGTGTGTCCACATGGAGGTGTGCACACTGAACTGTTAGAGTGAGTGTACCCACATGGAGTTGTGCACACTGAACTGTTAGAATGAGTGTGTTCACCGGAGGTGTCCACACTGAACTGTTAGCATGACTGTGTCCACTTGGAGGTGTGCACACTGAACTATTAGAATGTGTGTGTTCACATGGAGGTGTGCACACTGAACTGTTAGAATAAGTGGGCCCACATGGAGGTGTGCACACTGAACTGTTAGATTGAGTGGGTCCACATGGAGGTGTGCACACTGAACTGTTAGAATGAGTGTGTCCACATGGATGTGTGCACACTGAAATGTTAGAATGAGTGTGTCCACATGAAGGTGTGCACACTGTAGTGTTAGAATTTGTCCACATGGAGGTGTGCACACTGAACTGTTAGAATGACTGTGCCCACATGGAGTTGTGCACACTGAACTGTTGGAATGACTGTGTCCACATGGAGTTGTGCACACTGAACTGTTAAAATGTGTCCACATGGAGGTGTGCACACTGAACTGTTAGAATGAGTGTGTCCACATGGAGGTGTGCACACTGAACTGTTAGAATGAGTGTGTCCACATGGAGGTGTGCACACTGAACTGTTAGAATGAGTGTGTATACATGGAGGTGTGCACACTGAACTGTTAGAATAAGTGTGTCCACATGGAGGTGTGCACACTGAACTGTTATAATGAGTGTGCCCACATGGAGGTGTGCACACTGAACTGTTACAATGAGTGTGTTCAACGGAGGTGTCCACACTGAACTGTTAGAATGACTGTGTCCACTTGGAGGTGTGCACACTGAACTATTAGAAAGTGTGTGTTCACATGGAGGTGTGCACACTGAACTGTTAGAATGAGTGTGCCCACATGGAGGTGTGCACACTGAACTGTTAGATTGAGTGGGTCCACATGGAGGTGAGCACACTGAACTGTTACAATGAGTGTGCCCACATGGAGGTGTGCACACTGAACTGTTAGAATGAGTGTGTCCACATGGAGGTGTGCACACTGTAGTGTTACAATTTGTCAACATGGAGGTGTGCACACTGAACTGTTAGAATGAGTGTGTCCCTGTGGAGGTGTGCACACTGAAATGTTATAATGAGTGTGTCCACATGTAGGTGTGCACACTGAACTGTTAGAATGAGTGTGTCCACATGGAGGTGTGCACACTGAACTTTTAGAATGAGTGTGCGCACATGGAGGTGTGCACACTGAACTGTTAGAATGAGTGTGTCCCTGTGGAGGTGTGCACACTGAAATGTTAGAATGTGTTTGTCCACATGAAGGTGTGCACACTGTAGTGTTAGAATATGACCACATGGAGGTGTGCACACTGAACTGTTAGAATGACTGTGCCCACATGGAGGTGTGCACACTGAACTGTTGGAATGACTGTGTCCACATGGAGTTGTGCACTCTGAACTGTTAAAATGTGTCCACATGGAGGTGTGCACACTGAACTGTTAGAATGAGTGTGTCCACATGGAGGTGTGCACACTGAACTGTTAGAATGAGTGTGTCCACATGGAGGTGTGCACACTGAACTGTTAGAATGAGTGTGTATACATGGAGGTGTGCACACTGAACTGTTAGAATAAGTGTGTCCACATGGAGGTGTGCACACTGAACTGTTATAATGAGTGTGCCTACATGGAGGTGTGCACTCAACTGTTAGAATGAGTGTGCACACATGGAGGTGTGCACACTGAACTGTTAGAATGAGTGTGCCGACATGGAAGTCTGCACACTGAACTGTTAGAATGAGTGTGCCCACATGGAGGTGTGCACACTGAACTGTTAGATTGAGTGGGTCCACATGGAGGTGTGCACACTGAACTGTTAGAATGAGTGTGTCCCTGTGGAGGTGTGCACACGGAAATGTTAGAATGAGTGTGTCCACATGAAGGTGTGCACACTGTAGTGTTAGAATTTGTCCACATGGAGTTGTGCACACTGAACTGTTAAAATGTGTCCACATGGAGGTGTGCACACTGAACTGTTAGAATGAGCGTGTCCACATGGAGGTGTGCACACTGAAAAGTTAGAATGAGTGTGTCCACATGGAGGTGTGCACACTGAACTGTTAGAATGAGTGTGTATACATGGAGGTGTGCACACTGAACTGTTAGAATAAGTGTGTCCACATGGAGGTGTGCACACTGAAGTGTTAGAATGACTGTGCCCACATGGAGGTGTGCACACTGAACTGTTGGAATGACTGTGTCCACATGGAGTTGTGCACCCTGAACTGTTAAAATGTGTCCACATGGAGGTGTGCACACTGAACTGTTAGAATGAGTGTGTCCACATGGAGGTGTGCACACTGAACTGTTAGAATGAGTGTGTCCACATGGAGGTGTGAACACTGAACTGTTAGAATGAGTGTGTATACATGGAGGTGTGCACACTGAACTGTTAGAATAAGTGTGCCCACATGGAGGTGTGCACACTGAACTGTTATAATGAGTGTGCCTACATGGAGGTGTGCACTCAACTGTTAGAATGAGTGTGCACACATGGAGGTGTGCACACTGAACTGTTAGAATGAGTGTGCCCACATGGAGGTGTGCACACTGAACTGTTAGAATGAGTGTGCCCACATGGAGGTGTGTACACTGAACAATTAGAATGAGTGTGTCCACATGGAGGTGTGAACACTGAACTGTTAGAATGAGTGTGTCCACATGGAGATGTGCACACTGAACTGTTACAATGAGTGTGCCCACATGGAGGTGTGCACACTGAACTGTTAGAATGAGTGTGCCCACATGGAGTTGTGCACCCTGAACTGTTTTAATGAGTGTGTCCCTGTGGAGGTGTGCACCCTGAACTGTTAGAATGAGTGTGTCCACATGGAGGTGTGCACACTGAACTGTTAGAATGTGTGTGTCCACATGGATTTGTGCACACTGAACTGTTAGAATGAGTGTGTATACATGGAGGTGTGCACACTGAACTGTTAGAATGAGTGTGTCCACATGGAGGTGTGCACACTGAACTGTTAGAATGAGTGTGCCCACGTGGAGGTGTGAACACTGAACTGTTAGAATGAGTGTGTTCACCAGAGGTGTCCACACTGAACTGTTAGAATGAGTGTGTCCACTTGGAGGTGTGCACACTGAACTACTAGAATGTGTGTGTTCACATGGAGGTGTGCACACTGAACTGTTAGAATGAGTGTGCCCACATGGAGGTGTGCACACTGAAATGTTAGATTGAGTGGGTCCACATGGAGGTGTGCACACTGAACTGTTAGAATGAGTGTGTCCCTGTGGAGGTGTGCACACTGAAATGTTAAAATGAGTGTGTCCACATGGAGGTGTGCACACTGTAGTGTTAGAATTTGTCAACATGGAGGTGTGCACACTGAACTGTTAGAATGAGTGTGTCCCTGTGGAGGTGTGCACACTGAAATGTTAGAATGAGTGTGTTTACATGGAGGTGTGCACACTGAACTGTTAGAATGAGTGTGCCCACATGGAGGTGTGCACACTGAACTGTTGGAATGACTGTGTCCACATGGAGTTGTGCACACTGAACTGTTAAAATGTGTCCACATGGAGGTGTGCACACTGAACTGTAAGAATGAGTGTGTCCACATGGAGGTGTGCACACTGAACTGTTAGAATGAGTGTGCCCACATGGAGGTGTGCACAATGAACTGTTAGATTGAGTGGGTCCACATGGAGGTGTGCACACTGAACTGTTAGAATGAGTGTGTCCCTGTGGAGGTGTGCACACTGAAATGTTAGAATGAGTGTGTCCACATGAAGGTGTGCACACTGTAGTGTTAGAATTTGTCCACATGGAGGTGTGCACACTGAACTGTTAGAATGACTGTGCCCACATGGAGGTGTGCACACTGAACTGTTGGAATGACTGTGTCCACATGGAGTTGTGCACACTGAACTGTTAAAATGTGTCCACATGGAGGTGTGCACACTGAACTGTTAGAATGAGTGTGTCCACATGGAGGTGTGCACACTGAAAAGTTAGAATGAGTGTGTCCACATGGAGGTGTGCACACTGAACTGTTAGAATGAGTGTGCATACATGGAGGTGTGCACACTGAACTGTTAGAATAAGTGTGTCCACATGGAGGTGTGCACACTGAACTGTTAGAGTGAGTGTACCCACATGGAGGTGTGCACACTGAACTGTTAGAATGAGTGTGTTCACCGGAGGTGTCCACACTGAACTGTTAGAATGACTGTGTCCACTTGGAGGTGTGCACACTGAACTATTAGAATGTGTGTGTTCACATGGAGGTGTGCACACTGAACTGTTAGAATAAGTGGGCCCACATGGAGGTGTGCACACTGAACTGTTAGATTGAGTGGGTCCACATGGAGGTGTGCACACTGAACTGTTAGAATGAGTGTGTCCACATGGAGGTGTGAACACTGAAATGTTAGAATGAGTGTGTCCACATGAAGGTGTGCACACTGTAGTGTTAGAATTTGTCCACATGGAGGTGTGCACACTGAACTGTTAGAATGACTGTGCCCACATGGAGTTGTGCACACTGAACTGTTGGAATGACTGTGTCCACATGGAGTTGTGCACACTGAACTGTTAAAATGTGTCCACATGGAGGTGTGCACACTGAACTGTTAGAATGAGTGTGTCCACATGGAGGTGTGCACACTGAACTGTTAGAATGAGTGTGTCCACATGGAGGTGTGCACACTGAACTGTTAGAATGAGTGTGTATACATGGAGGTGTGCACACTGAACTGTTAGAATAAGTGTGTCCACATGGAGGTGTGCACACTGAACTGTTATAATGAGTGTGCCCACATGGAGGTGTGCACACTGAACTGTTACAATGAGTGTGTTCAACGGAGGTGTCCACACTGAACTGTTAGAATGACTGTGTCCACTTGGAGGTGTGCACACTGAACTATTAGAAAGTGTGTGTTCACATGGAGGTGTGCACACTGAACTGTTAGAATGAGTGTGCCCACATGGAGGTGTGCACACTGAACTGTTAGATTGAGTGGGTCCACATGGAGGTGTGCACACTGAACTGTTACAATGAGTGTGCCCACATGGAGGTGTGCACACTGAACTGTTAGAATGAGTGTGTCCACATGGAGGTGTGCACACTGTAGTGTTACAATTTGTCAACATGGAGGTGTGCACACTGAACTGTTAGAATGAGTGTGTCCCTGTGGAGGTGTGCACACTGAAATGTTAGAATGAGTGTGTCCACATGTAGGTGTGCACACTGAACTGTTAGAATGAGTGTGTCCACATGGAGGTGTGCACACTGAACTTTTAGAATGAGTGTGCGCACATGGAGGTGTGCACACTGAACTGTTAGAATGAGTGTGTCCCTGTGGAGGTGTGCACACTGAAATGTTAGAATGTGTTTGTCCACATGAAGGTGTGCACACTGTAGTGTTAGAATATGACCACATGGAGGTGTGCACACTGAACTGTTAGAATGACTGTGCCCACATGGAGGTGAGCACACTGAACTGTTGGAATGACTGTGTCCACATGGAGTTGTGCACACTGAACTGTTAAAATGTGTCCACATGGAGGTGTGCACACTGAACTGTTAGAATGAGTGTGTCCACATGGAGGTGTGCACACTGAACTGTTAGAATGAGTGTGTCCACATGGAGGTGTGCACACTGAACTGTTAGAATGAGTGTGTATACATGGAGGTGTGCACACTGAACTGTTAGAATAAGTGTGTCCACACGGAGGTGTGCACACTGAACTGTTATAATGAGTGTGCCTACATGGAGGTGTGCACTCAACTGTTAGAATGAGTGTGCACACATGGAGGTGTGCACACTGAACTGTTAGAATGAGTGTGCCGACATGGAAGTGTGCACACTGAACTGTTAGAATGAGTGTGCCCACATGGAGGTGTGCACACTGAACTGTTAGAATGAGTGTGCCCACATGGAGGTGTGCACACTGAACAATTAGAATGAGTGTGTCCACATGGAGGTGTGAACTCTGAACTGTTAGAATGAATTGTCCACATGGAGATGTGCACACTGAACTGTTACAATGAGCGTGCCCACATGGAAGTGTGCACACTGAACTGTTAGAATGAGTGTGCCCACATGGAGTTGTGCACCCTGAACTGTTTTAATGAGTGTGTCCCTGTGGAGGTGTGCACCCTGAACTGTTAGAATGAGTGTGTCCACATGGAGGTGTGCACACTGAACTGTTAGAATGTGTGTGTCCACATGGAGGTGTGCACACTGAACTGTTAGAATGAGTGTGTATACATGGAGGTGTGCACACTGAACTGTTAGAATGAGTGTGTCCACATGGAGGTGTGCACACTGAACTGTTAGAATGAGTGTGCCCACGTGGAGGTGTGCACACTGAACTGTTAGAATGAGTGTGTCCACTTGGAGGTGTGCACACTGAACTACTAGAATGTGTGTGTTCACATGGAGGTGTGCACACTGAACTGTTAGAATGACTGTGTCCACATGGAGGTGTGCACACTGAACTGTTAGAATGAGTGTGTCCCTGTGGAGGTGTGCACACTGAAATGTTAAAATGAGTGTGTCCACATGGAGGTGTGCACACTGTAGTGTTAGAATTTGTCAACATAGAGGTGTGCACACTGAACTGTTAGAATGAGTGTGTCCCAGTGGAGGTGTGCACACTGAAATGTTAGAATGAGTGTGTTTACATGGAGGTGTGCACACTGAACTGTTAGAATGAGTGTGCCCACATGGAGGTGTGCACACTGAACTGTTGGAATGACTGTGTCCACATGGAGTTGTGCACACTGAACTGTTAAAATGTGTCCACATGGAGGTGTGCACACTGAACTGTAAGAATGAGTGTGTCCACATGGAGGTGTGCACACTGAACTGTTAGAATGAGTGTGCCCACATGGAGGTGTGCACACTGAACTGTTAGATTGAGTGGGTCCACATGGAGGTGTGCACACTGAACTGTTAGAATGAGTGTGTCCCTGTGGAGGTGTGCACACTGAAATGTTAGAATGAGTGTGTCCACATGAAGGAGTGCACACTGTAGTGTTAGAATTTGTCCACATGGAGGTGTGCACACTGAACTGTTAGAATGAGTGTGTCTCTGTGGAGGTGTGCACACTGAAATGTTAGAATGAGTGTGTCCACATGGAGGTGTGCACACTGTAGTGTTACAATTTGTCAACATGGAGGTGTGCACACTGAACTGTTAGAATGAGTGTGTCCCTGTGGAGGTGTGCACCCTGAAATGTTAGAATGAGTGTGTCCACATGTAGGTGTGCACACTGAACTGTTAGAATGAGTGTGTCCACATGGAGGTGTGCACACTGAACTTTTAGAATGAGTGTGTGCACATGGGGTTGTGCACACTGAACTGTTAGAATGAGTATGCCCACATGGAGTTGTGCACACTGAACTGTTAGAATGAGTGTGTCCACATGGAGGTGTGCACACTGAACTGTTAGAATGAGTGTGTCCACATGGAGGTGTGCACACTGAACTGTTAGAATGAGTGTGTCCACATGGAGGTGTGCACACTGAACTGTTAGAATGAGTGTGTATACATGGAGGTGTGCACACTGAACTGTTAGAATAAGTGTGTCCACATGGAGGTGTGCACACTGAACTGTTATAATGAGTGTGCCCACATGGAGGTGTGCACACTGAACTGTTACAATGAGTGTGTTCAACGGAGGTGTCCACACTGAACTGTTAGAATGACTGTGTCCACTTGGAGGTGTGCACACTGAACTATTAGAAAGTGTGTGTTCACATGGAGGTGTGCACACTGAACTGTTAGAATGAGTGTGCCCACATGGAGGTGTGCACACTGAACTGTTAGATTGAGTGGGTCCACATGGAGGTGTGCACACTGAACTGTTACAATGAGTGTGCACACATGGAGGTGTGCACACTGAACTGTTAGAATGAGTGTGTCCACATGGAGGTGTGCACACTGTAGTGTTACAATTTGTCAACATGGAGGTGTGCACACTGAACTGTTAGAATGAGTGTGTCCCTGTGGAGGTGTGCACACTGAAATGTTAGAATGAGTGTGTCCACATGTAGGTGTGCACACTGAACTGTTAGAATGAGTGTGTCCACATGGAGGTGTGCACACTGAACTTTTAGAATGAGTGTGCGCACATGGAGGTGTGCACACTGAACTGTTAGAATGAGTGTGTCCCTGTGGAGGTGTGCACACTGAAATGTTACAATGTGTTTGTCCACATGAAGGTGTGCACACTGTAGTGTTAGAATATGACCACATGGGGGTGTGCACACTGAACTGTTAGAATGACTGTGCCCACATGGAGGTGTGCACACTGAACTGTTGGAATGACTGTGTCCACATGGAGTTGTGCACACTGAACTGTTAAAATGTGTCCACATGGAGGTGTGCACACTGAACTGTTAGAATGAGTGTGTCCACATGGAGGTGTGCACACTGAACTGTTAGAATGAGTGTGTCCACATGGAGGTGTGCACACTGAACTGTTAGAATGAGTGTGTATACATGGAGGTGTGCACACTGAACTGTTAGAATAAGTGTGTCCACATGGAGGTGTGCACACTGAACTGTTATAATGAGTGTGCCTACATGGAGGTGTGCACTCAACTGTTAGAATGAGTGTGCACACATGGAGGTGTGCACACTGAACTGTTAGAATGAGTGTGCCGACATGGAAGTGTGCACACTGAACTGTTAGAATGAGTGTGCCCACATGGAGGTGTGCACACTGAACTGTTAGAATGAGTGTGCCCACATGGAGGTGTGCACACTGAACAATTAGAATGAGTGTGTCCACATGGAGGTGTGAACTCTGAACTGTTAGAATGAATGTGTCCACATGGAGATGTGCACACTGAACTGTTACAATGAGCGTGCCCACATGGAAGTGTGCACACTGAACTGTTAGAATGAGTGTGCCCACATGGAGTTGTGCACCCTGAACTGTTTTAATGAGTGTGTCCCTGTGGAGGTGTGCACCCTGAACTGTTAGAATGAGTGTGTCCACATGGAGGTGTGCACACTGAACTGTTAGAATGTGTGTGTCCACATGGAGGTGTGCACACTGAACTGTTAGAATGAGTGTGTATACATGGAGGTGTGCACACTGAACTGTTAGAATGAGTGTGTCCACATGGAGGTGTGCACACTGAACTGTTAGAATGAGTGTGCCCACGTGGAGGTGTGCACACTGAACTGTTAGAATGAGTGTGTCCACTTGGAGGTGTGCACACTGAACTACTAGAATGTGTGTGTTCACATGGAGGTGTGCACACTGAACTGTTAGAATGACTGTGTCCACATGGAGGTGTGCACACTGAACTGTTAGAATGAGTGTGTCCCTGTAGAGGTGTGCACACTGAAATGTTAAAATGAGTGTGTCCACATGGAGGTGTGCACACTGTAGTGTTAGAATTTGTCAACATAGAGGTGTGCACACTGAACTGTTAGAATGAGTGTGTCCCTGTGGAGGTGTGCACACTGAAATGTTAGAATGAGTGTGTTTACATGGAGGTGTGCACACTGAACTGTTAGAATGAGTGTGCCCACATGGAGGTGTGCACACTGAACTGTTGGAATGACTGTGTCCACATGGAGTTGTGCACACTGAACTGTTAAAATGTGTCCACATGGAGGTGTGCACACTGAACTGTAAGAATGAGTGTGTCCACATGGAGGTGTGCACACTGAACTGTTAGAATGAGTGTGCCCACATGGAGGTGTGCACACTGAACTGTTAGATTGAGTGGGTCCACATGGAGGTGTGCACACTGAACTGTTAGAATGAGTGTGTCCCTGTGGAGGTGTGCACACTGAAATGTTAGAATGAGTGTGTCCACATGAAGGAGTGCACACTGTAGTGTTAGAATTTGTCCACATGGAGGTGTGCACACTGAACTGTTAGAATGACTGTGCCCACATGGAGGTGTGCACACTGAACTGTTGGAATGACTGAGTCCACATGGAGTTGTGCACACTGAACTGTTAAAATGTGTCCGCATGGAGGTGTGCACACTGAACTGTTTTAATGAGTGTGTCCCTGTGGAGGTGTGCACCCTGAACTGTTAGAATGAGTGTGTCCACATGGAGGTGTGCACACTGAACTGTTAGAATGTGTGTGTCCACATGGAGGTGTGCACACTGAACTGTTAGAATGAGTGTGTATACATGGAGGTGTGCACACTGAACTGTTAGAATGAGTGTGTCCACATGGAGGTGTGCACACTGAACTGTTAGAATGAGTGTGCCCACGTGGAGGTGTGCACACTGAACTGTTAGAATGAGTGTGTTCACCGGAGGTGTCCACACTGAACTGTTAGAATGAGTGTGTCCACTTGGAGGTGTGCACACTGAACTACTAGAATGTGTGTGTTCACATGGAGGTGTGCACACTGAACTGTTAGAATGAGTGTGCCCACATGGTGGTGTGCACACTGAACTGTTAGATTGAGTGGGTCCACATGGAGGTGTGCACACTGAACTGTTAGAATGAGTGTGTCCCTGTGGAGGTGTGCACACTGAAATGTTAGAATGAGTGTGTCCACATGAAGGTGTGCACACTGTAGTGTTAGAATTTGTCCACATGGAGGTGTGCACACTGAACTGTTAGAATGACTGTGCCCACATGGAGGTGTGCACACTGAACTGTTGGAATGACTGTGTCCACATGGAGTTGTGCACACTGAACTGTTAAAATGTGTCCACATGGAGGTGTGCACACTGAACTGTTAGAATGAGTGTGTCCACATGGAGGTGTGCACACTGAAAAGTTAGAATGAGTGTGTCCACATGGAGGTGTGCACACTGAACTGTTAGAATGAGTGTGTATACATGGAGGTGTGCACACTGAACTGTTAGAATAAGTGTGTCCACATGGAGGTGTGCACACTGAACTGTTAGAGTGAGTGTGCCCACATGGAGGTGTGCACACTGAACTGTTAGAATGAGTGTGTCCCTGTGGAGGTGTCCACACTGAAATGTTAGAATGAGTGTGTCCACATGTAGGTGTGCACACTGAACTGTTAGAATGAGTGTGTCCACATGGAGGTGTGCACACTGAACTTTTAGAATGAGTGTGCGCACATGGAGGTGTGCACACTGAACTGTTAGAATGAGTGTGTCCCTGTGGAGGTGTGCACACTGAAATGTTAGAATGAGTTTGTCCACATGAAGGTGTGCACACTGTAGTGTTAGAATATGACCACATGGAGGTGTGCACACTGAACTGTTAGAATGACTGTGCCCACATGGAGATGTGCACACTCAACTGTTGGAATGACTGTGTCCACATGGAGTTGTGCACACTGAACTGTTAAAATGTGTCCACATGGAGGTGTGCACACTGAACTGTTAGAATGAGTGTGTCCACATGGAGGTGTGCACACTGAACTGTTAGAATGAGTGTGTCCACATGGAGGTGTGCACACTGAACTGTTAGAATGAGTGTGTATACATGGAGGTGTGCACACTGAACTGTTAGAATAAGTGTGTCCACATGGAGGTGTGCACACTGAACTGTTATAATGAGTGTGCCTACATGGAGGTGTGCACTCAACTATTAGAATGAGTGTGCACACATGGAGGTGTGCACACTGAACTGTTAGAATGAGTGTGCCGACATGGAAGTGTGCACACTGAACTGTTAGAATGAGTGTGCCCACATGGAGGTGTGCACACTGAACTGTTAGAATGAGTGTGTCCACATGGTGTTGTGCACACTGAACTGTTAGAATGAGTGTGCCCACATGGAGGTGTGCACACTGAACTGTTGGAATGACTGTGTCCACATGGAGTTGTGCACACTGAACTGTTAAAATGTGTCCACATGTAGGTGTGCACACTGAACTGTTAGAATGAGTGTATCCACATGGAGGTGTGCACACTGAACTGTTAGAATGAGTGTGTCCACATGGAGGTGTGCACACTGAACTGTTAGAATGAGTGTGTATACATGGAGGTGTGCACACTGAACTGTTAGAATAAGTGTGTCCACATGGAGGTGTGCACACTGAACTGTTATAATGAGTGTGCCCACATGGAGGTGTGCACACTGAACTGTTAGAATGAGTGTGTTCACCGGAGGTGTCCACACTGAACTGTTAGAATGACTGTGTCCACTTGGAGGTGTGCACACTGAACTATTAGAATATGTGTGTTCACATGGAGGTGTGCACATTGAACTGTTAGAATGAGTGTGCCCACATGGATGTGTGCACACTGAACTGTTAGATTGAGTGGGTCCACATGGAGGTGTGCACACTGAACTGTTAGAATGAGTCTGTCCCTGTGAAGGTGTGCACACTGAACTGTTAGAATGAGTGTGTCCACATGGAGTTGTGCACACTGAACTGTTAGAATGTGTACACATGGAGGAGTGCACACTGAACTGTAAGAATGAGTGTGCGCACATGGAGGTGTGCACACTGAACTGTTAGAATGAGTGTGTCTCTGTGGAGGTGTGCACACTGAAATGTTAGAATGAGTGTGTCCACATGGAGGTGTGCACACTGTAGTGTTACAATTTGTCAACATGGAGGTGTGCACACTGAACTGTTAGAATGAGTGTGTCCCTGTGGAGGTGTGCACACTGAAATGTTAGAATGAGTGTGTCCACCTGTAGGTGTGCACACTGAACTGTTAGAATGAGTGTGTCCACATGGAGGTGTGCACACTGAACTTTTAGAATGAGTGTGTGCACATGGAGGTGTGCACACTGAACTGTTAGAATGAGTGTGTCCCTGTGGAGGTGTGCACACTGAAATGTTAGAATGAGTTTGTCCACATGAAGGTGTGCACACTGTCGTGTTAGAATATGACCACATGGAATTGTGCACACTGAACTGTTAGAATGACTGTGCCCACATGGAGGTGTGCACACTGAACTGTTGGAATGACTGTGTCCACATGGAGTTGTGCACACTGAACTGTTAAAATGTGTCCACATGGAGGTGTGCACACTGAACTGTTAGAATGAGTGTGTCCACATGGAGGTGTGCACACTGAACTGTTAGAATGAGTGTGTCCACATGGAGGTGTGCACACTGAACTGTTAGAATGAGTGTGTATACATGGAGGTGTGCACACTGAACTGTTAGAATAAGTGTGTCCACATGGAGGTGTGCACACTGAACTGTTATAATGAGTGTGCCTACATGGAGGTGTGCACTCAACTGTTAGAATGAGTGTGCACACATGGAGGTGTGCACACTGAACTGTTACAATGAGTGTGCCGACATGGAAGTGTGCACACTGAACTGTTAGAATGAGTGTGCCCACATGGAGGTGTGCACACTGAACAATTAGAATGAGTGTGTCCACATGGAGGTGTGAACACTGAACTGTTAGAATGAGTGTGTCCACATGGAGATTTGCACACTGAACTGTTACAATGAGTGTGCCCACATGGAGGTGTGCACACTGAACTGTTAGAATGAGTGTGCCCACATGGAGTTGTGCACACTGAACTGTTTTAATGAGTGTGTCCCTGTGGAGGTGTGCACCCTGAACTGTTAGAATGAGTGTGTCCACATGGAGGTGTGCACACTGAACTGTTAGAATGTGTGTGTCCACATGGAGGTGTGCACACTGAACTGTTAGAATGAGTGTGTATACATGGAGGTGTGCACACTGAACTGTTAGAATGAGTGTGCCCACATGGAGGTGTGCACACTGAACTGTTAGAATGAGTGTGTTCAACGGAGGTGTCCACACTGAACTGTTAGAATGAGTGTGTCCACTTGGAGGTGTGCACACTGAACTACTAGAATGTGTGTGTTCACATGGAGGTGTGCACACTGAACTGTTAGAATGAGTGTGCCCACATGGAGGTGTGCACACTGAACTGTTAGATTGAGTGGGTCCACATGGAGGTGTGCACACTGAACTGTTAGAATGAGTGTGTCCCTGTGGAGGTGTGCACACTGAAATGTTAAAATGAGTGTGTCCACATGGAGGTGTGCACACTGTAGTGTTAGAATTTGTCAACATGGAGGTGTGCACACTGAACTGTTAGAATGAGTGTGTCCCTGTGGTGGTGTGCACACTGAAATGTTAGAATGAGTGTGTTTACATGGAGGTGTGCACACTGAACTGTTAAAATGAGTGTGCCACATGGAGGTGTGCACCCTGAACTGTTGGAATGACTGTGTCCACATGGAGTTGTGCACACTGAACTGTTAAAATGTGTCCACATGGAGGTGTGCACACTGAACTGTAAGAATGAGTGTGTCCACATGGAGGTGTGCACACTGAACTGTTAGAATGAGTGTGCCCACATGGAGGTGTGCACACTGAACTGTTAGATTGAGTGGGTCCACATGGAGGTGTGCACACTGAACTGTTAGAATGAGTGTGTCCCTGTGGAGGTGTGCACACTGAAATGTTAGAATGAGTGTGTCCACATGAAGGTGTGCACACTGTAGTGTTAGAATTTGTCCACATGGAGGTATGCACACTGAACTGTTAGAATGACTGTGGCCACATGGAGGTGTGCACACTGAACTGTTGGAATGACTGTGTCCACATGGAGTTGTGCACACTGAACTGTTAAAATGTGTCCACATGGAGGTGTGCACACTGAACTGTTAGAATGAGTGTGTCCAAATGGAAGTGTGCACACTGAAATGTTAGAATGAGTGTGTCCACATGGAGGTGTGCACACTGAACTGTTAGAGTGAGTGTGCCCACATGGAGGTGTGCACACTGAACTGTTAGAATGAGTGTGTTCACCGGAGGTGTCCACACTGAACTGTTAGAATGACTGTGTACACTTGGAGGTGTGCACACTGAACTATTAGAATGTGTGTGCCCACATGGAGGTGTGCACACTGAACTGTTAGAATGAATGTGTCCACATGGAGGTGTGCACACTGAACTGTTAGAATGAGTGTGTCCACATGGAGGTGTGCACACTGAACTGTTAGAATGAGTGTGTCCACATGGAGGTGTGCACACTGAACTGTTGAATGAGTTTGTCCACATGGAGGTGTGCACACTGAACTGTTAGAATGAGTTTGTCCACATGGAGGTGTGCACACTGAACTGTTAGAATGAGTGTGCCTACATGGAGGTGTGCACACTGAACTGTTAGAATGAGTGTGCCCACTTGGAGGTGTGCACACTGAACTGTTAGAATGAGTGTGTCTACATGGAGGTGTGCACACTGAACTGTTAGAATGACTGTGTCCACATGGAGTTGTGCACACTGAACTGTTAGACTGTGTCCACATGGAGGTGTGCACACTGAACTGTTAGAATGATTCTGTCCACATGGAGGTGTGCACACTGAACTGTTAGAATGAGTGTGCCCACTTGGAGGTGTGCACACTGAACTGTTAGAATGAGTGTGTCCACATGGAGGTGTGCACACTGAACTGTTAGAGTGAGTGTGTCCACATGGAGGTGTGCACACTGAACTGTTAGAATGAGTGTGCCCACATGGAAGTGTGCACACTGAACTGTTAGAATGAGTGTGTTCACAGGAGGTGTCCACACTGAACTGTTAGAATGAGTGTGTCCACTTGGAGGTGTGCACACTGAACTACTAGAATGTGTGTGTTCACATGGAGGTGTGCACACTGAACTGTTAGAATGAGTGTGCCCACATGGAGGTGTGCACACTGAACTGTTAGATTGAGTGGGTCCACATGGAGGTGTGCACACTGAACTGTTAGAATGAGTGTGTCCCTGTGGAGGTGTGCACACTGAAATGTTAAAATGAGTGTGTGCACATGGAGGTGTGCACACTGTAGTGTTAGAATTTGTCAACATGGAGGTGTGCACACTGAACTGTTAGAATGAGTGTGTCCCTGTGGAGGTGTGCACACTGAAATGTTAGAATGAGTGTGTTTACATGGAGGTGTGCACACTGAACTGTTAGAATGAGTGTGCCCACATGGAGGTGTGCACACTGAACTGTTGGAATGACTGTGTCCACATGGAGTTGTGCACACTGAACTGTTAAAATGTGTCCACATGGAGGTGTGCACACTGAACTGTTAGAATGAATGTGTCCACATGGAGGTGTGCACACTGAACTGTTAGAATGAGTGTGCCCACTTGGAGGTGTGCACACTGAACTGTTAGAATGAGTGTGTCCACATGGAGGTGTGCACACTGAACTGTTAGAATGACTGTGTCCACATGGAGTTGTGCACACTGAACTGTTAAAATGTGTCCACATGGAGGTGTGCACACTGAACTGTTAGAATGATTGTGTCCACATGGAGGTGTGCACACTGAACTGTTAGAATGAGTGTGCCCACTTGGAGGTGTGCACACTGAACTGTTAGAATGAGTGTGTCCACATGGAGGTGTGCACACTGAACTGTTAGAGTGAGTGTGTCCACATGGAGGTGTGCACACTGAACTGTTAGAATGAGTGTGTATACATGGAGGTGTGCACACTGAACTGTTAGAATAAGTGTGTCCACATGGAGGTGTGCACACTGAACTTTTATAATGAGTGTGCCTACATGGAGGTGTGCACTCAACTGTTAGAATGAGTGTGCACACATGGAGGTGTGCACACTGAACTGTTAGAATGAGTGTGCCCACATGGAGGTGTGCACACTGAACAATTAGAATGAGTGTGTCCACATGGAGGTGTGCACACGGAACTGTTAGAATGAGTGTGTATACATGGAGATGTGCACACTGAACTGTTAAAATGTGTCCACATAGAGGTGTGCACACTGAACTGTTAGAATGAGTGTGTCCCTGTGGAGGTGTGCACACTGAAATGTTAGAATGAGTGCGTCCACATGAAGGTGTGCACACTGTAGTGTTAGAATTTGTCCACATGGAGGTGTGCACACTGAACTGTTAGAATGAGTGTGCCCACATGGAGGTGTGCACACTGAACTGTTGGAATGACTGTGTCCCCATGGAGTTGTGCACACTGAACTGTTAAAATGTGTCCACATGGAGGTGTGCACACTGAACTGTTAGAATGAGTGTGTCCACATGGAGGTGTGCACACTGAAATGTTAGAATGAGTGTGTCCACATGGAGGTGTGACCCTGAACTGTTAGAATGAGTGTGTATACATGGAGGTGTGCACACTGAACTGTAAGAATAAGTGTGTCCACATGGAGGTGTGCACACTGAACTGTTAGAATGAGTGTGCCCACATTGAGGTGTGCACACTGAACTGTTAGAATGAGTGTGTTCACCGGAGGTGTCCACACTGAACTGTTAGAATGACTGTGTCCACTTGGTGGTGTGCACACTGAACTATTAGAATGTATGTGTTCACATGGAGGTGTGCACACTGAACTGTTAGAATAAGTGTGCCCACATGGAGGTGTGCACACTGAACTGTTAGATTGAGTGGGTCCACATGGAGGTGTGCACACTGAACTGTTAGAATGAGTGTGTCCACATGGAGGTGTGCACACTGAACTGTTAGAATGAGTTTGTCCACATGGAGGTGTGCACACTGAACTGTTAGAATGAGTGTGTCCACATGGAGGTGTGCACACTGAACTGTTAGAATGAGTGTGCCCACATGGAGGTGTGCACACTGAACTGTTAGAATGAGTGTGCCCACATGGAGGTGTGCACACTGAACTGTTAGAATGAGTGTGCCCACATGGAGGTGTGCACAATGAACTGTTAGAATGAGTGTGTATACATGGAGGTGTGTACACTGAACTGTTAGAATGAGTGTGTCCACATGGAGGTGTGCACACTGAACTGTTAGAATGAGTGGGCCCACATGGAGGTGTACACACTGAACTGTTAGAATGATTGTGTCCACATGGAGGTGTGCACACTGAACTGTTAGAATGAGTGTGCCCACTTGGAGGTGTGCACACTGAACTGTTAGAATGAGTGTGTCCTCATGGAGGTGTGCACACTGAACTGTTAGAATGATTGTGTCCACATGCAGGTGTGCACACTGAACTGTTAGAATGAGTGTGTCCTTGTGGAGGAGTGCACACTGAACTGTTAGAATGAGCGTGTCCACATGGAGGTGTGCACACTGAACTGTTAGAGTGAGTGTGTCCACATGGAGGTGTGCACACTGAACTGTTAGAATGAGTGAGTATTCATGGAGGTGTGCACACTGAACTGTTAGAATAAGTGTGTCCACATGGAGGTGTGCACACTGAACTGTTATAATGAGTGTGCCTACATGGAGGTGTGCACTCAACTGTTAGAATGAGTGTGCACACATGGAGGTGTGCACACTGAACTGTTAGAATGAGTGTGCCGACATGGAAGTGTGCACACTGAACTGTTAGAATGAGTGTGCCCACATGGAGGTGTGCACACTGAACTGTTAGAATGAGTGTGCCCACATGGAGGTGTGCACACTGAACAATTAGAATGAGTGTGTCCACATGGAGGTGTGCACACTGAACTGTTAGAATGAGTGTGTCCACATGGAGATGTGCACACTGAACTGTTACAATGAGTGTGCCCACATGGAGGTGTGCACACTGAACTGTTAGAATGAGTGTGCCCACATGGAGTTGTGCACACTGAACTGTTAGAATGAGTGTGTCCCTGTGGAGGTGTGCACACTGAACTGTTAGAATGAGTGTGTCCACATGGAGGTGTGAACACTGAACTGTTAGAATGTGTGTGTCCACATGGAGGTGTGCACACTGAACTGTTAGAATGAGTGTGCCCACATGGAGGTGTGCACACTGAACTGTTAGAATGAGTGTGTCCACATGGAGGTGTGCACACTGAACTGTTAGAATGAGTGTGCCCACGTGGAGGTGTGCACACTGAACTGTTAGAATGAGTGTGTTCACCGGAGGTGTCCACACTGAACTGTTAGAATGACTGTGTCCACTTGGAGGTGTGCACACTGAACTATTAGAATGTGTGTGTTCACATTGAGGTGTGCACACTGAACTGTTAGAATGAGTGTGCCCACATGGAGGTGTGCACACTGAACTGTTAGATTGAGTGGGTCCACATGGAGGTGTGCACACTGAACTGTTAGAATGAGTGTGTCCCTGTGTAGGTGTGCACACTGAAATGTTAGAATGAGTGTGTCCACATGGAGGTGTGCACACTGTAGTGTTAGAATTTGTCAACATGGAGGTGTGCACACTGAACTGTTAGAATGAGTGTGTCCCTGTGGAGGTGTGCACACTGAAATGTTAGAATGAGTGTGTCCACATGGAGGTGTGCACACTGAACTGTTAGAATGAGTGTGTCCACATGGAGGTGTGCACACTGAACTTTTAGAATGAGTGTGTGCACATGGAGGTGTGCACACTGAACTGTTAGAATGAGTGTGCCCACATGGAGGTGTGCACACTGAACTGTTGGAATGACTGTGTCCACATGGAATTGTGCACACTGAACTGTTAGATTGAGTGGGTCCACATGGAGGTGTGCACACTGAACTGTTAGAATGAGTGTGTCCCTGTGGAGGTGTGCACACTGAAATGTTAGAATGAGTGTGTCCACATGAAGGTGTGCACTCTGTAGTGTTAGAATTTGTCCACATGGAGGTGTGCACACTGAACTGTTGGAATGACTGTGTCCACATGGAGTTGTGCACACTGAACTGTTAAAATGTGTCCACATGGAGGTGTGCACACTGAACTGTTAGAATGAGTGTATCCACATGGAGGTGTGCACACTGAACTGTTAGAATGAGTGTGTCCACATGGAGGTGTGCACATTGAACTGTTAGAATGAGTGTGTATACATGGAGGTGTGCACACTGAACTGTTAGAATAAGTGTGTCCACATGGAGGTGTGCACACTGAACTGTTATAATGAGTGTGCCCACATGGAGGTGTGCACACTGAACTGTTAGAATGAGTGTGTTCACCGGAGGTGTCCACACTGAACTGTTAGAATGACTGTGTCCACTTGGAGGTGTGCACACTGAACTATTAGAATGTGAGTGTTCACATGGAGGTGTGCACACTGAACTGTTAGAATGAGTGTGCCCACATGGAGGTGTGCACACTGAACTGTTAGATTGAGTGGGTCCACATGGAGGTGTGCACACTGAACTGTTAGAATGAGTCTGTCCCTGTGAAGGTGTGCACACTGAACTGTTAGAATGAGTGTGTCCACATGGAGGTGTGCACACTGTAGTGTTACAATTTGTCAACATGGAGGTGTGCACACTGAACTGTTAGAATGAGTGTGTCCCTGTGGAGGTGTGCACACTGAACTGTTAGAATGAGTGTGTCCACATGGAGGTGTGCACACTGAACATTTAGAATGAGTGTGCGCACATGGAGGTGTGCACACTGAACTGTTAGAATGACTGTTCCCACATGGAGGTGTGCACACTGAACTTTTAAAATGTGTCCACATGGAGTTGTGCACACTGAACTGTTAAAATGTGTCCACATGGAGGTGTGCACACTGAACTGTAAGAATGAGTGTGTCTACATGGAGGTGTGCACACTGAACTGTTAGAATGAGTGTGCCCACATGGAGGTGTGCACACTGAACTGTTGGAATGACTGTGTCCACATGGAGTTGTGCACACTGAACTGTTAAAATGTGTACACATGGAGGTGTGCACACTGAACTGTTAGAATGACTGTGTCCACATGGAGTTGTGCACACTGAACTTTTAGAATGAGTGTGTCCACATGGAGGTGTAAACACTGAACTGTTACAATGAGTGTGTATACTTGGAGGTGTGCACACTGAACTGTTAGAATAAGTGTGTCCACATGGAGGTGTGCACACTGAACTGTTATAATGATTGTGCCTACATGGAGGTGTGCACTCAACTGTTAGAATGAGTGTGCACACATGGACGTGTGCACACTGAACTGTTAGAATGAGTGTGCCGACATGGAAGTGTGCACACTGAACTGTTAGAATGAGTGTGCCCACATGGAGGTGTGCACACTGAACTGTTAGAATGAGTGTGCCCACATGGAGGTGTGCACAATGAACAATTAGAATGAGTGTGTCCACATGGAGGTGTGCACACTGAACTGTTAGAATGAGTGTGTCCACATGGAGATGTGCACACTGAACTGTTACAATGAGTGTGCCCACATGGAGGTGTGCACACTGAACTGTTAGAATGAGCGTGTCCACATGGAGGTGTGCACACTGAACTGTTAGAGTGAGTGTGTCCACATGGAGGTGTGCACACTGAACTGTTAGAATGAGTGTGTATACATGGAGGTGCGCACACTGAACTGTTAGAATAAGTGTGTCCACATGGAGGTGTGCACACTGAACTGTTATAATGAGTGTGCCTACATGGAGGTGTGCACTCAACTGTTAGAATGAGTGTGCACACATGGAGGTGGGCACACTGAACTGTTAGAATGAGTGTGCCGACATGGAAGTGTGCACACTGAACTGTTAGAATGAGTGTGCCCACATGGAGGTGTGCACACTGAACTGTTAGAATGAGTGTGCCCACATGGAGGTGTGCACACTGAACAATTAGAATGAGTGTGTCCACATGGAGGTGTGCACACTGAACTGTTAGAATGAGTGTGTCCACATGGAGATGTGAACACTGAACTGTTACAATGAGTGTGCCCACATGGAGGTGTGCACACTGAACTGTTAGAATGAGTGTGCCCACATGGAGTTGTGCACACTGAACTGTTAGAATGAGTGTGTCCACATGGAGGTGTGCACACTGAACTGTTAGAATGAGTGTGTCCACATGGAGGTGTGCACACTGAACTGTTAGAATGAGTGTGTCCACATGGAGGTGTGCACACTGAACTGTTAGAATGAGTGTGCCCACATGGAGGTGTGCACACTGAACTGTTAGAATGAGTGTGTTCACCGGAGGTGTCCACACTGAACTGTTAGAATGCCTGTGTCCACTTGGAGGTGAGCACACTGAACGATTAGAATGTGTGTGTTCACATTGAGGTGTGCACACTGAACTGTTAGAATGAGTGTGCCCACATGGAGGTCTGCACACTGAACTGTTAGATTGAGTGGGTCCACATGGAGGTGTGCACACTGAACTGTTAGAATGAGTGTGTCCCTGTGTAGGTGTGCACACTGAAATGTTAGAATGAGTGTGTCCACATGGAGGTGTGCACACTGTAGTGTTAGAATTTGTCAACATGGAGGTGTGCACACTGAACTGTTAGAATGAGTGTGTCCCTGTGGAGGTGTGCACACTGAAATGTTAGAATGAGTGTGTCCACATGGAGGTGTGCACACTGAACTGTTAGAATGAGTGTGTCCACATGGAGGTGTGCACACTGAACTTTTAGAATGAGTGTGTGCACATGGAGGTGTGCACACTGAACTGTTAGAATGAGTGTGCCCACATGGAGGTGTGCACACTGAACTGTTGGAATGACTGTGTCCACATGGAGTTGTGCACACTGAACTGTTAAAATGTGTCCACATGGAGGTGTGCACACTGAACTGTAAGAATGAGTGTGTCCACATGGAGGTGTGCACACTGAACTGTTAGAATGAGTGTGCCCACATGGAGGTGTGCACACTGAACTGTTAGATTGAGTGTGTCCCTGTGGAGGTGTGCACACTGAAATGTTAGAATGAGTGTGTCCACATGAAGGTGTGCACACTGTAGTGTTAGAATTTGTCCACATGGAGGTGTGCACACTGAACTGTTAGAATGACTGGGCCCACATGGAGGTGTGAACCCTGAACTGTTGGAATGACTGTGTCCACATGGAGTTGTGCACACTGAACTGTTAAAATGTGTCCACATGGAGGTGTGCACACTGAACTGTTAGAATGAGTGTATCCACATGGAGGTGTGCACACTGAACTGTTAGAAAGAGTGTGTCCACATGGAGGTGTGCACATTGAACTGTTAGAATGAGTGTGTATACATGGAGGTGTGCACACTGAACTGTTAGAATAAGTGTGTCCACATGGAGGTGTGCACACTGAACTGTTATAATGAGTGTGCCCACATGGAGGTGTGCACACTGAACTGTTAGAATGAGTGTGTTCACCGGAGGTGTCCACACTGAACTGTTAGAATGACTGTGTCCACTTGGAGGTGTGCAAACTGAACTATTAGAATGTGTGTGTTCACATGGAGGTGTGCACACTGAACTGTTAGAATGAGTGTGCCCACATGGAGGTGTGCACACTGAACATTTAGAATGAGTGTGCGCACATGGAGGTGTGCACACTGAACTGTTAGAATGAGTGTGCCCACATGGAGGTGTGCACACTGAACAATTAGAATGAGTGTGTCCACATGGAGGTGTGCACACTGAACTGTTAGAATGAGTGTGTCCACATGGAGATGTGCACACTGAACTGTTACAATGAGTGTGCCCACATGGAGGTGTGCACACTGAACTGTTAGACTGAGTGTGCCCACATGGAGTTGTGCACACTGAACTGTTAGAATGAGTGTGTCCACATGGAGGTGTGCACACTGAACTGTTAGAATGAGTGTGTCCACATGGAGGTGTGCACACTGAACTGTTAGAATGTGTGTGTCCACATGGATGTGTGCACACTGAACTGTTAGAATGAGTGTGCCCACATGTTGGGGTGAACACTGAACTGTTAGAATGAGTGTGTCCACATGGAGGTGTGCACACTGAACTGTTAGAATGAGTGTGCCCACATGGAGGTGTGCACACTGAACTGTTAGAATGAGTGTGTTCACCGGAGGTGTCCACACTGAACTGTTAGAATGCCTGTGTCCACTTGGAGGTGAGCACACTGAACGATTAGAATGTGTGTGTTCACATTGAGGTGTGCACACTGAACTGTTAGAATGAGTGTGCCCACATGGAGGTCTGCACACTGAACTGTTAGATTGAGTGGGTCCACATGGAGGTGTGCACACTGAACTGTTAGAATGAGTGTGTCCCTGTGTAGGTGTGCACACTGAAATGTTAGAATGAGTGTGTCCACATATAGGTGTGCACACTGTAGTGTTAGAATTTGTCAACATGGAGGTGTGCACACTGAACTGTTAGAATGAGTGTGTCCCTGTGGAGGTGTGCACACTGAAATGTTAGAATGAGTGTGTCCACATGGAGGTGTGCACACTGAACTGTTAGAATGAGTGTGTCCACATGGAGGTGTGCACACTGAACTTTTAGAATGAGTGTGTGCACATGGAGGTGTGCACACTGAACTGTTAGAATGAGTGTGCCCACATGGAGGTGTGCACACTGAACCGTTGGAATGACTGTGTCCACATGGAGTTGTGCACACTGAACTGTTAAAATGTGTCCACATGGAGGTGTGCACACTGAACTGTAAGAATGAGTGTGTCCACATGGAGGTGTGCACACTGAACTGTTAGAATGAGTGTGCCCACATGGAGGTGTGCACACTGAACTGTTAGATTGAGTGGGTCCACATGGAGGTGTGCACACTGAACTGTTAGAATGAGTGTGTCCCTGTGGAGGTGTGCACACTGAACTGTTAGAATGAGTGTGTCCCTGTGGAGGTATGCACTCTGAACTGGTAGAATGAGTGTGTCCACATATAGGTGTGCACACTGAACTGTTAGAATGACTGTGTCCGCATGGAGGTGTGCACAGTGAACTGTTAGAATGTGTCCACATGGAGGTGTGCACACTGAACTGTAAGAATGAGTGTGTACACATGGAGGTGTGCACACTGAACTGTTAGAATGAGTGTGTCCACATGGAGGTGTGCACACTGAACTGTTAGAATGAGTGTATCCACATGGCGGTGTGCACAATGAACTGTTAGAATGACTGTGTCCACATGGAGGTGTTCACATTGAACTGTTAGAATGATTGTGTCCACATGGAGGTGTGCACACTGAACTGTAAGAATGACTGTGTCCTCATGGAGGTGTGCACACTGAACTGTTAGAATGAGTGTGTCCACATGGAGGTGTGCACACAGAACTGTTAGAATGAGTGTGTCCACATGGAGGTGTGCACACAGAACTGTTAGAATGAATGTGTCCACATGGATGTGTGCACACTGAACTGGTAGAATGAGTGTGCCCACAAGGAGGTGTGCACCCTGAACTGTTAGAATGAGTGTGCCCACTGGAGGTGTGCACACTGAACTGTTAGAATGTGTGTGCCCACATGGTGGTGTTCACACTGAACTGTTAGAATGAGTGTGCCCACATGGAGGTGTGCACACTGAACTGTTAAAATGAGTGGGCCCACATGGAAGTGTGCAAACTGAACTGTTAGAATGAGTGTGCCCACATGGAGGTGTGCAAACTGAACTGTTAGAATGAGTGTGTCCACATGGAGGTGTGCACACTGAACTGTTAGACTGAATGTGCCCACATGGAGGTGTGCACACTGAACTGTTGGAATGATTGTGTCCACATGGAGGTGTGCACACTGAACTGTTAGAATGAGTGTGTCCACATGGAGGTGTGCACACTTAACTGTTAGAATGACTGTGTACACATGGAGGTGTGCACACTGAACTGTTAGAATTAGTGTGCCCACATGGAGGTGTGCACACTGAACTGTTAGAATGAGTGTGTCCACATGGAGGTGTGCACACTGAACTGTTAGAATGAGTGTGCCCACATGGAGTTGTGAACACTGAACTGTTAGAATGATTGTGTCCACATGGAGGTGTGCACACTGAACTGTAAGAATGACTGTGTCCTCATGGAGGTGTGCACACTGAACTGTTAGAATGTTTCCCCATGGAGGTGTGCACATTGAACTGTTAGAATGAGTGTGCCCACATGGAGGTGTGCACACTGAACTGTTAGAATGAGTGTGTCCACATGGATGTGTGCACACTGAACTGTTAGAATGAGTGTGCCCACATGGAGATGTGCAAACTGAAATGTTAGAATGATTGTGTCCACATGGAGGTGTTCACACTGTACTGTTAGAATGACTGTGTCCACATGGGGGTGTGCACACTGAACTGTTAGAATGAGTGTGTCCCTGTGGAGGTGTGCACACTGAACTTTTAGAATGAGTGTTTACACATGGAGGTGTGCACACTGAGCTGTTAGAATGAGTGTGCCCACACGGAAGTGTGCACACTGAACTGTTAGAATATGTCCACATGGAGGTGTGCACACTCTACTGTTAGAATGAGTGTGTCCACATGGAGGTGTGCACACTGAACTGTTAGAATGATTGTGTCCCTGTGGAGGTGTGCACACTGAACTATAAGAATAACTGTGTATGCATGGAGGTGTGTACACTGAACTGTTAGAATGTGTCCACATGGAGGTGTGCACACTGAACTGTTAGAATGACTGTGTCTGCAGGGAGGTGTGCACACTGAATTGTTAGAATGATTGTGTCCCCGTGGAGGTGTGCACACTGAAATGTTGTAATGAGTGTGTCTACATGGAGGTGAGCACACTGAACTGTTAGAATGTGTCCACTTGGAGGTGTGCACATTGAACAGTTAGAATGAGTGTGTCCACATGGAGGTGTGCACACTGAACTGTTAGAATGAGTGTGTGCCTGTGGAGGTGTGCACACTGAAATGTTAGAATGAGTGTGTCCCTGTGGAGATGTGCACACTGAACTGTTAGAATGAGTGTGTCCACATGGAGGTGTGCACACTGAACTGTTAGAATGATTGTGTCCACATGCAGGTGTGCACACTGAACTGTTAGAATGATTGTTTCCATGTGGAGGTGTGCACACTGAAATGTTAGAATGAGTGTGTCCACATGGAAGTGTGCACACTGAAGTGTTAGAATTTGTCCACATGGAGTTGTGCACACTGAACTGTAAGAATGAGTGTTTCCACATGGAGGTGTGCACACTGAACTGTTAGAATGATTGTGTCGACATGGAGGTGTGCACACTGAACTGTTAGAATGAGTGTACCCACATGGAGGTGTGCACACTGAACTGTTAGAATGAGTGGGTCCACATGGAGGTGTGCACACTGAACTGTAAGAATGACTGTGTCCTCATGGAGGTGTGCACACTGAACTGTTAGAATGAGTGTGTCCACATGGAGGTGTGCACACAGAACTGTTAGAATGAGTGTGTCCACATGGAGGTGTGCACACAGAACTGTTAGAATGAGTGTGCCCACATAGAGGTGTGCACACTGAACTGTTAGAATGAGTGTGCCCACATGGAGGTGTGCACACTGAACTGTTAGAATGAGTGTGCCCACATGGAGGTGTGCACACTGAACTGTTAGAATGAGTGTGCCCACATGGAGGTGTGCACACTGAAATGTTAAAATGAGTGTGCCCACATGGAGGTGTGCACACTGATGTTAGAATGAGTGTGCCCACATGGAAGTGTGCAAACTGAACTGTTAGAATGAGTGTGCCCACATGGAGGTGTGCAAACTGAACTGTTAGAATGAGTGTGTCCACATGGAGGTGTGCACACTGAACTTTTAGACTGAATGTGCCCACATGGAGGTGTGCACACTGAACTGTTAGAATGAGTGTGTCCACATGGAGGTGTGCACACTGAACTGATAGAATGAGTGTGTCCACATGGAGGTGTGCACACTGAAATGTTAGAATGACTGTGTCCACATGGAGGTGTGCACACTGAACTGTTAGAATGAGTGTGCCGACATGGAAGTGTCCACCTGAACTGTTAGAATGAGTGTGCCCACATGGAGGTGTGCACACTGAACTGTTAGAATGAGTGTGCCCACATGGAGGTGTGCACACTGAACACTTAGAATCAGTGTGCCCACATGGAGGTGTGCACACTGAACTGTTAGAATGAGTGTGCCCACATGGAGGTGTGCACACTGAACTGTTAGAATGAGTGTGTCCACATGGATGTGTGCACACTGAACTGTTAGAATGAGTGTGCCCACATGGAGATGTGCAAACTGAAATGTTAGAATGATTGTGTCCACATGGAGGTGTTCACACTGTACTGTTAGAATGACTGTGTCCACATGGGGGTGTGCACACTGAACTGTTAGAATGAGTGTGTCCCTGTGGAGGTGTGCACACTGAACTTTTAGAATGAGTGTTTACACATGGAGGTGTGCACACTGAGCTGTTAGAATGAGTGTGCCCACACGGAAGTGTGCACACTGAACTGTTAGAATATGTCCACATGGAGGTGTGCACACTCTACTGTTAGAATGAGTGTGTCCACATGGAGGTGTGCACACTGAACTGTTAGAATGATTGTGTCCCTGTGGAGGTGTGCACACTGAACTATAAGAATAACTGTGTATGCATGGAGGTGTGTACACTGAACTGTTAGAATGTGTCCACATGGAGGTGTGCACACTGAACTGTTAGAATGACTGTGTCTGCAGGGAGGTGTGCACACTGAATTGTTAGAATGATTGTGTCCCCGTGGAGGTGTGCACACTGAAATGTTGTAATGAGTGTGTCTACATGGAGGTGAGCACACTGAACTGTTAGAATGTGTCCACTTGGAGGTGTGCACATTGAACAGTTAGAATGAGTGTGTCCACATGGAGGTGTGCACACTGAACTGTTAGAATGAGTGTGTGCCTGTGGAGGTGTGCACACTGAAATGTTAGAATGAGTGTGTCCCTGTGGAGATGTGCACACTGAACTGTTAGAATGAGTGTGTCCACATGGAGGTGTGCACACTGAACTGTTAGAATGATTGTGTCCACATGCAGGTGTGCACACTGAACTGTTAGAATGATTGTTTCCATGTGGAGGTGTGCACACTGAAATGTTAGAATGAGTGTGTCCACATGGAAGTGTGCACACTGAAGTGTTAGAATTTGTCCACATGGAGTTGTGCACACTGAACTGTAAGAATGAGTGTTTCCACATGGAGGTGTGCACACTGAACTGTTAGAATGAGTGTGTCCACATGGAGGTGTGCACACAGAACTGTTAGAATGAGTGTGTCCACATGGAGGTGTGCACACAGAACTGTTAGAATGAGTGTGCCCACATAGAGGTGTGCACACTGAACTGTTAGAATGAGTGTGCCCACATGGAGGTGTGCACACTGAACTGTTAGAATGAGTGTGCCCACATGGAGGTGTGCACACTGAACTGTTAGAATGAGTGTGCCCACATGGAGGTGTGCACACTGAAATGTTAAAATGAGTGTGCCCACATGGAGGTGTGCACACTGATGTTAGAATGAGTGTGCCCACATGGAAGTGTGCAAACTGAACTGTTAGAATGAGTGTGCCCACATGGAGGTGTGCAAACTGAACTGTTAGAATGAGTGTGTCCACATGGAGGTGTGCACACTGAACTTTTAGACTGAATGTGCCCACATGGAGGTGTGCACACTGAACTGTTAGAATGAGTGTGTCCACATGGAGGTGTGCACACTGAACTGATAGAATGAGTGTGTCCACATGGAGTTGTGCACACTGAAATGTTAGAATGACTGTGTCCACATGGAGGTGTGCACACTGAACTGTTAGAATGAGTGTGCCGACATGGAAGTGTCCACCTGAACTGTTAGAATGAGTGTGCCCACATGGAGGTGTGCACACTGAACTGTTAGAATGAGTGTGCCCACATGGAGGTGTGCACACTGAACAGTTAGAATCAGTGTGCCCACATGGAGGTGTGCACACTGAACTGTTAGAATGAGTGTGCCCACATGGAGTTGTGCACACTGAACTGTTAGAATGCGTGTGTCCCTGTGGAGGTGTGCACACTGAACTGTTAGAATGAGTGTGTCCACATGGAGGTGTGCACACTGAACTGTTAGAATGTGTGTGTCCACATGGAAGTGTGCACACTGAACTGTTAGAATGATTGTGCCCACATGGACGTGTGCACACTGAACTGTTAGAATGAGTGTGTCCACATGGAGGTGTGCACACTGAACTGTTAGAATGAGTGTGCCCACATGGAGTTGTGCACATTGAACTGTTAGAATGAGTGTGCCCACATGGAGTTGTGCACACTGAACTGTTAGAATGATTGTGTCCACATGTAGGTGTGCACACTCAACTGTTAGAATGACTGTGTCCACATGGAGGTGTGCACACTGAACTGTTAGAATGAGTGTGTCCCTGTGGAGTCGTGCACACTGAACTGTTAGAATGAGTGTGTCCACATGGAGGTGTGCACCCTGAACTATTAGAATGACTGTGTCCACATGCAGGTGTGCACACTGAACTGTTAGAATGACTGTGTCCACATGGAGGTGTGCACACTGAACTGTTAGAATGAGTGTGTCCCTCTGGAGTTGTGCACACTGAACTGTTAGAATGAGTGGGCCCACATGGAGGTGTGCACACTGAACTGTTAGAATATATCCACATGGAGGTGTGCACACTGAACTGTTAGAATGACTGTGTCCACATGGAGGTGTGCACACTGAACTGTTAGAATGAGTGTGGCCCTTTGGAGGTGTGCACACTGAACTGTTAGAATGAGTGTGCCCACATAGAGGTGTGCACACTGAACTGTTAGAATGAGTGTGCCCACATGGAGGTGTGCACACTGAACTGATAGAATGAGTGTGTCCACATGGAGGTGTGCACACTGAACTGTTAGAATGAGTGTGTCCATATGGAGGTGTGCACACTGAACTGTTAGAATGTTTCCCCATGGAGGTGTGCACATTGAACTGTTAGAATGAGTGTGCCCACATGGAGGTGTGCACACTGAACTGTTAGAATGAGTGTGTCCACATGGATGTGTGCACACTGAACTGTTAGAATGAGTGTGCCCACACGGAGATTTGCAAACTGAAGTGTTAGAATGATTGTGTCCACATGGAGGTGTTCACACTGTACTGTTAGAATGACTGTGTCCACATGGAGGTGTGCACACTGAACTGTTAGAATGAGTGTGTCCCTGTGGAGGTGTGCACACTGAACTTTTAGAATGAGTGTTTACACATGGAGGTGTGCACACTGAGCTGTTAGAATGAGTGTGCCCACATGGAAGTGTGCACACTGAACTGTTAGAATATGTCCACATGGAGGTGTGCACACTCTACTGTTAGAATGAGTGTGTCCACATGGAGGTGTGCACACTGAACTGTTAGAATGATTGTGTCCCTGTGGAGGTGTGCACACTGAATTGTTAGAATGACTGTGTATGCATGGAGTTGTGCACAATGAACTGTTAGAATGAGTTTGTCCACATGGAGGTGTGCACACTGAACTGTTAGAATGACTGTGTCTGCATGGAGGTGTGCACACTGAGTTGTTAGAATGATTGTGTCCCCGTGGAGGTGTGCACACTGAAATGTTGTAATGAGTGTGTCTACATGGAGGTGAGCACACTGAACTGTTAGAATGTGTCCACATGGAGGTGTGCACATTGAACAGTTAGAATGAGTGTGTCCACATGGAGGTGTGCACATTGAACTGTTAGAATGAGTGTGTGCCTGTGGAGGTGTGCACACTGAAATGTTAGAATGAGTGTGTCCCTGTGGAGATGTGCACAATGAACTGTTAGAATGAGTGTGTCCACATGGAGGTGTGCACACTGAACTGTTAGAATGAGTGTGTCCACATGGAGGTGACCACACTGAACTGTTAGAATGAGTGTATCCACATGGAGGTGTCCACACTGAACTGTTAGAATGAGTGTGTCCACATGGAGGTGTGCACACTGAACTGTTAGAATGAGTGTGTCCACGTGGAGGTGTGCACACTGAAATGTTAGAATGAATGTGTATGCATGGAGGTGTGCACACTGACCTGTTAGAATGATTGTGACCCTCTGGAGGTGTGCACACTGAAATGTTAGAATGAGTGTGTCCACATGGAGGTGTCCACACTGAACTGTTAGAATGAGTGTTTTTATCATGGAGGTGTCCACACTGAACTGTTAGAATGAGTGTGTCCACATGGAGGTGTGCACACTGAACTGTTAGAATGAGTGTGTCCCAGTGGAGGTGTGCACACTGAACTGTTAGAATGACTGTGTATGCATGGAGTTGTGCACACTGAACTGTTAGAATGATTGTGTCCCTCTGGAGGTGTGCACACTGAAATGTTAGAATGAGTGTGTCCACATGGAGGTGTCCACACTGAACTGTTAGAATGATTGTTTTAATCATGGAGGTGTCCACACTGAACTGTTAGAATGAGTGTGTCCACATGGAGGTGTGCACACTGAACTGTTAGAATGAGTGTGTCCCAGTGGAGGTGTGCACACTGAACTGTTAGAATGACTGTGTATGCATGGAGTTGTGCACACTGAACTGTTAGAATGATTGTGTCCCTCTGGAGGTGTGCACACTGAAATGTTAGAATGAGTGTGTCCACATGGAGGTGTCCACACTGAACTGTTAGAATGAGTGTTTTAATCATGGAGGTGTCCACACTGAACTGTTAGAATGAGTGTGTCCACATGGAGGTGTGCACACTGAACTGTTAGAATATATCCACATGGAGGTGTGCACACTGAACTGTTAGAATATATCCACATGGAGGTGTGCACACTGTACTGTTAGAATGAGTGTGTCCACATGGAGGTGTGCACACTGAACTGTTAGAATGAGTGTGTCCCAGTGGAGGTGTGCACACTGAACTGTTAGAATGACTGTGTATGCATGGAGGTGTGCACACTGAACTGTTAGAATGATTGTGTCCCTCTGGAGGTGTGCACACTGAAATGTTAGAATGAGTGTGTCTACATGGAGGTGTGCACACTGAACTGTTAGAATATATCCACATGGAGGTGTGCACACTGTACTGTTAGAATGAGTGTGTCCACATGTTAGTGTGCACACTGAACTGTTAGAATGAGTGTGTCCCAGTGGAGGTGTGCACACTGAACTGTTAGAATGACTGTGTATGCATGGAGGTGTGCACACTGAACTGTTAGAATGAGTGTGCCCAAATGGAGATGTGCACACTGAAATGTTAGAATGAATGTGTCTACATGGAGGTGTGCACACTGAACTGTTAGAATGACTGTGTCTGCATGGAGGTGTGCACACTGAATTGTTAGAATGATTGTGTCCCTGTGGAGGTTTCACACTGAAATGTTAGAATGAGTGTGTCTACATGGAGGTGAGCACACTGAACTGTTAGAATGTGATCACATGGAGGTGTGCACATTGAACTGTTAGAATGAGTGTGGCCACATGTAGGTGTGCACACTGAACTGTTAGAATGATTGTATCCCTGTGGAGCTGTGCACACTGAAATGTTAGAATGAGTGTTCCCTGTGGAGGTGTGCACACTGAACTGTTAGAATGAGTGTGTCCACATGGAGGTGTGCACACTGAACTGTTAGAATGAGTGTGTCCACATGGAGGTGTGCACAGTGAACTGTTAGAATGAGTGTGCCCACATGGAGGTCTGCACAATGAACTGTTAGAATGAGTTTGTCCACATGGAGGTGTGCACAGTGAACTGTTAGAATGAGTGTGTCCACATGGAGATGTGAACACTGAACTGTTAGAATGAGTGTATCCCTGTGGAGGTGTGCACACTGAACTGTTAGAATGAGTGTCTCCACATGGAGGTGTGCACACTCAACTGTTAGAATGAGTGTGCCCACATGGAGGTGTGTACACTGAACTGTTTAAATGAGTGTGTCCACATGGAGGTGTGCACACTGAACTGTTAGAATGAGTGTGTCCACATGGAGTTGTGCACACTGAACTGTTAGAATGAGTGTGCCCACATGGAGGTGTGCACACTGAACTGTTAGAATGAGTGTGCACACATGGAGGTGTGCACACTGAACTGTTAGAATGATTGTGTCCACGTGCAGGTGTGCACACTGAACTGTTAGCATGAGTGTGTCCCTGTGGAGGTGTGCACACTGAACAGTTAGAATGAGTGTTTCCATGTGGAGGTGTGCACACTGAACTGTTAGAATGAGTGTGTCCACATGGAAGTGTGCACACTGAAGTGTTAGAATTTGTCCACATGGAGTTGTGCACACTGAACTGTAAGAATGAGTGTTTCCACATGGAGGTGTGCACACTGAACTGTTAGAATGAGTGTGTCCACATGGAGGTGTGCACACTGAAGTGTTAGAATTTGTCCACATGGAGGTGTGCACACTGAACTGTTAGAATGAGTGTGTCCCTGTGGAGGTGTGCACACTGAAATGTTAGAATGAGTGTGTCCACATGGAGGTGTGCACACAGAACTGTTAGAATGAGTGTGTCCACATGGAGGTGTGCACACTGAACTGTTAGAATGAGTGTGCCCACATGGAGGTGTAAACACTGAACTGTTAGAATGAGTGTGCCCACATGGAGGTGTGCACATTGAACTGTTAGTATGAGTGTGTCCACATGGAGGTGTGCACACTGAACTGTTAGAATGAGTGTGTCCACATGGAGGTGTGCACACTGAACTGTTAGAATGAGTGTGTCCCTGTGGAGGTGTGCACACTGAACTGTTAGAATGAGTGTGTCCCTGTGGAGGTATGCACTCTGAACTGGTAGAATGAGTGTGTCCACATATAGGTGTGCACACTGAACTGTTAGAATGACTGTGTCCGCATGGAGGTGTGCACAGTGAACTGTTAGAATGTGTCCACATGGAGGTGTGCACACTGAACTGTAAGAATGAGTGTGTACACATGGAGGTGTGCACACTGAACTGTTAGAATGAGTGTGTCCACATGGAGGTGTGCACACTGAACTGTTAGAATGAGTGTATCCACATGGCGGTGTGCACAATGAACTGTTAGAATGACTGTGTCCACATGGAGGTGTTCACATTGAACTGTTAGAATGATTGTGTCCACATGGAGGTGTGCACACTGAACTGTAAGAATGACTGTGTCCTCATGGAGGTGTGCACACTGAACTGTTAGAATGAGTGTGTCCACATGGAGGTGTGCACACAGAACTGTTAGAATGAGTGTGTCCACATGGAGGTGTGCACACAGAACTGTTAGAATGAATGTGTCCACATGGATGTGTGCACACTGAACTGTTAGAATGAGTGTGCCCACAAGGAGGTGTGCACCCTGAACTGTTAGAATGAGTGTGCCCACTGGAGGTGTGCACACTGAACTGTTAGAATGTGTGTGCCCACATGGTGGTGTTCACACTGAACTGTTAGAATGAGTGTGCCCACATGGAGGTGTGCACACTGAACTGTTAAAATGAGTGGGCCCACATGGAAGTGTGCAAACTGAACTGTTAGAATGAGTGTGCCCACATGGAGGTGTGCAAACTGAACTGTTAGAATGAGTGTGTCCACATGGAGGTGTGCACACTGAACTGTTAGACTGAATGTGCCCACATGGAGGTGTGCACACTGAACTGTTGGAATGATTGTGTCCACATGGAGGTGTGCACACTGAACTGTTAGAATGAGTGTGTCCACATGGAGGTGTGCACACTGAACTGTTAGAATGACTGTGTACACATGGAGGTGTGCACACTGAACTGTTAGAATGAGTGTGCCCACATGGAGGTGTGCACACTGAACTGTTAGAATGACTGTGTCCACATGGAGGTGTGCACACTGAACTGTTAGAATGAGTGTGCCCACATGGAGTTGTGAACACTGAACTGTTAGAATGATTGTGTCCACATGGAGGAGTCCACACTGAACTGTAAGAATGACTGTGTCCTCATGGAGGTGTGCACACTGAACTGTTAGAATGAGTGTGTCCATATGGAGGTGTGCACACTGAACTGTTAGAATGTTTCCCCATGGAGGTGTGCACATTGAACTGTTAGAATGAGTGTGCCCACATGGAGGTGTGCACACTGAACTGTTAGAATGAGTGTGTCCACATGGATGTGTGCACACTGAACTGTTAGAATGAGTGTGCCCACATGGAGATTTGCAAACTGAAATGTTAGAATGATTGTGTCCACATGGAGGTGTTCACACTGTACTGTTAGAATGACTGTGTCCACATGGGGGTGTGCACACTGAACTGTTAGAATGAGTGTGTCCCTGTGGAGGTGTGCACACTGAACTTTTAGAATGAGTGTTTACACATGGAGGTGTGCACACTGAGCTGTTAGAATGAGTGTGCCCACACGGAATTGTGCACACTGAACTGTTAGAATATGTCCACATGGAGGTGTGCACACTCTACTGTTAGAATGAGTGTGTCCACATGGAGGTGTGCACACTGAACTGTTAGAATGATTGTGTCCCTGTGGAGGTGTGCACACTGAACTATAAGAATAACTGTGTATGCATGGAGGTGTGTACACTGAACTGTTAGAATGTGTCCACATGGAGGTGTGCACACTGAACTGTTAGAATGACTGTGTCTGCAGGGAGGTGTGCACACTGAATTGTTAGAATGATTGTGTCCCCGTGGAGGTGTGCACACTGAAATGTTGTAATGAGTGTGTCTACATGGAGGTGAGCACACTGAACTGTTAGAATGTGTCCACTTGGAGGTGTGCACATTGAACAGTTAGAATGAGTGTGTCCACATGGAGGTGTGCACACTGAACTGTTAGAATGAGTGTGTGCCTGTGGAGGTGTGCACACTGAAATGTTAGAATGAGTGTGTCCCTGTGGAGATGTGCACACTGAACTGTTAGAATGAGTGTGTCCACATGGAGGTGTGCACACTGAACTGTTAGAATGATTGTGTCCACATGCAGGTGTGCACACTGAACTGTTAGAATGATTGTTTCCATGTGGAGGTGTGCACACTGAAATGTTAGAATGAGTGTGTCCACATGGAAGTGTGCACACTGAAGTGTTAGAATTTGTCCACATGGAGTTGTGCACACTGAACTGTAAGAATGAGTGTTTCCACATGGAGGTGTGCACACTGAACTGTTAGAATGATTGTGTCGACATGGAGGTGTGCACACTGAACTGTTAGAATGAGTGTACCCACATGGAGGTGTGCACACTGAACTGTTAGAATGAGTGGGTCCACATGGAGGTGTGCACACTGAACTGTAAGAATGACTGTGTCCTCATGGAGGTGTGCACACTGAACTGTTAGAATGAGTGTGTCCACATGGAGGTGTGCACACAGAACTGTTAGAATGAGTGTGTCCACATGGAGGTGTGCACACAGAACTGTTAGAATGAGTGTGCCCACATAGAGGTGTGCACACTGAACTGTTAGAATGAGTGTGCCCACATGGAGGTGTGCACACTGAACTGTTAGAATGAGTGTGCCCACATGGAGGTGTGCACACTGAACTGTTAGAATGAGTGTGCCCACATGGAGGTGTGCACACTGAAATGTTAAAATGAGTGTGCCCACATGGAGGTGTGCACACTGATGTTAGAATGAGTGTGCCCACATGGAAGTGTGCAAACTGAACTGTTAGAATGAGTGTGCCCACATGGAGGTGTGCAAACTGAACTGTTAGAATGAGTGTGTCCACATGGAGGTGTGCACACTGAACTTTTAGACTGTGCCCACATGGAGGTGTGCACACTGAACTGTTAGAATGAGTGTGTCCACATGGAGGTGTGCACACTGAACTGATAGAATGAGTGTGTCCACATGGAGTTGTGCACACTGAAATGTTAGAATGACTGTGTCCACATGGAGGTGTGCACACTGAACTGTTAGAATGAGTGTGCCCACATGGAGGTGTGCACACTGAACTGTTAGAATGAGTGTGTCCACATGGAGGTGTGCACACTGAACTGTTAGAATGAGTGTGCCCACATGGAGTTGTGAACACTGAACTGTTAGAATGATTGTGTCCACATGGAGGTGTGCACACTGAACTGTAAGAATGACTGTGTCCTCATGGAGGTGTGCACACTGAACTGTTAGAATGAGTGTGTCCATATAGAGGTGTGCACACTGAACTGTTAGAATGTTTCCCCATGAAGGTGTGCACATTGAACTGTTAGAATGAGTGTGTCCACATGGATGTGTGCACACTGAACTGTTAGAATGAGTGTGCCCACATGGAGATGTGCAAACTGAAATGTTAGAATGATTGTGTCCACATGGAGGTGTTCACACTGTACTGTTAGAATGACTGTGTCCACATGGAGGTGTGCACACTGATCTGTTAGAATGATTGTGTCCCTGTGGAGGTGTGCACACTGAACTGTTAGAATGACTGTGTATGCATGGAGGTGTGTACACTGAACTGTTAGAATGTGTCCACATGGAGGTTTGCACACTGAACTGTTAGAATGACTGTGTCTGCATGGAGGTGTGCACACTGAATTGTTAGAATGATTGTGTCCCCGTGGAGGTGTGCACACTGAAATGTTGTAATGAGTGTGTCTACATGGAGGTGAGCACACTGAACTGTTAGAATGTGTCCACATGGAGGTGTGCACATTGAACAGTTAGAATAAGTGTGTCCACATGGAGGTGTGCACACTGAACTGTTAGAATGAGTGTGTGCCTGTGGAGGTGTGCACAATGAAATGTTAGAATGAGTGTGTCCCTGTGGATGTGTGCACACTGAACTGTTAGAATGAGTGTGTCCACATGGAGGTGTGCACACTGAACTGTTAGAATGAGTGTGTCCACATGGAGGTGTCCACACTCAACTGTTAGAATGAGTGTGTCCACATGGAGGTGTCCACACTGAACTGTTAGAATGAGTGTGTCCACATGGAGGTGTGCACACTGAACTGTTAGAATGAGTGTGTCCCTGTGGAGGTGTGCACACTGAAATGTTAGAATGAGTGTGTCCACATGGAGGTGTGCACACTGAACTGTTAGAATGAGTGTGTGCCTGTGGAGGTGTGCACACTGAAATGTTAGAATGAGTGTGTCCCTGTGGAGGTGTGCACACTGAACGGTTAGAATGAGTGTGCCCACATGGAGGTGTGCACACTGAACTGTTAGAATGAGTGTGCCCAGCATGGAAGTGTGCAAACTGAACTGTTAGAATGAGTGTGCCAACATGGAGGTGTGCAAACTGAACTGTTAGAATGAGTGTGTCCACATGGAGGTGTGCACACTGAACTGTTAGACTGAGTGTGCCCACATGGAGGTGTGCACACTGAACTGTTAGAATGAGTGTGTCCACATGGAGGTATGCACACTGAACTGTTAGAATGAGTGTGTCCCTGTGTAGGTGTGCACTCTGAACTGTTAGAATGACTGTGTATGCATGGAGGTATGCACACTGAACTGTTAGAAGGATTGTGTCCCTGTGGAGGTGAGCACACTGAAATGTTAGAATGAGTGTGTCTACATGGAGGTGTGCACACTGAACTGTTAGAATGTGTCCACATGAGGTGTGCACACTGAACTGTTAGAATGACTGTGTCTGCATGGAGGTGTGCACACTGAATTGTTAGAATGATTGTGTCCCCGTGGAGGTGTGCACACTGAAATGTTGTAATGAGTGTGTCTACATGGAGGTGAGCACACTGAACTGTTAGAATGTGTCCACATGGAGGTGTGCACATTGAACAGTTAGAATGAGTGTGTCCACATGGAGGTGTGCACACTGAACTGTTAGAATGAGTGTGTGCCTGTGGAGGTGTGCACACTGAAATGTTAGAATGAGTGTGTCCCTGTGGAGATGTGCACACTGAACTGTTAGAATGAGTGTGTCCACATGGAGGTGTGCACACTGAACTGTTAGAATGAGTGTGTCCACATGGAGGTGTCCACACTGAACTGTTAGAATGAGTGTGTCCACATGGAGGTGTGCACACTGAACTGTTAGAATGAGTGTGTCCACGAGGAGGTGTGCACACTGAAATGTTAGAATGATTGTGCCCACATGGAGGTGTGCACACAGAACTGTTAGAATGAGTGTGTCCCTGTGGAGGTGTGCACACTGAACTGTTAGAATGAGTGTGTCCCTATGGAGGTGTGCACACTGAAATGTTAGAATGAGTGTGTCCACATGGAGGTGTGCACACTGAACTGTTAGAATGAGTGTGTGCCTGTGGAGGTGTGCACACTGAACTGTTAGAATGACTGTGTATGCATGGAGGTGTGCACACTGAACTGTTAGAATGATTGTGTCCCTCTGGAGGTGTGCACACTGAAATGTTAGAATGAGTGTGTCTACATGGAGGTGTGCACACTGAACTATTAGAATGACTGTGTCTGCATGGAGGTGTGCACACTGAATTGTTAGAATGATTGTGTCCCTGTGGAGGTTTCACACTGAAATGTTAGAATGAGTGTGTCTACATGGAGGTGAGCACACTGAACTGTTAGAATGTGTCCACATGGAGGTGTGCACATTGAACTGTTAGAATGAGTGTGGCCACATGTAGGTGTGCACACTGAACTGTTAGAATGATTGTATCCCTGTGGAGCTGTGCACACTGAAATGTTAGAATGAGTGTGTCCCTATGAAGGTGTGCACACTGAACTGTTGGAATGATTGTGTCCACATGGCGGTGTGCACACTGAACTGTTAGAATGAGTGTGTCCACATGGATGTGTGCACACTGAACTGGTAGAATGAGTGTGTCCACATGGAGGTGTGCACACTGAACTGTTAGAATGAGTGTGTCCACATGGAGGTGTGTACACTGAACTGTTAGAATAAGTGTGTCCACATGGAGGTGTGCACACTGACCTGTTAGAATGATTGTGTCCACATGCAGGTGTGCACACTGAACTGTTAAAATGACTGTGCCCACATGGAGCTGTGCACACTGAACTGTTAGAATGAGTGTGCCGACATGGAAGTGTCCACCTGAACTGTTAGAATGAGTGTGCCCACATGGAGGTGTGCACACTGAACTGTTAGAATGAGTGTGCCCACATGGAGGTGTGCACACGGAACAGTTAGAATGAGTGTGTCCACATGGAGGTGTGCAACCTGAACTGTTAGAATGAGTGTGTTCCAGTGGAGGTGTGCACACTGAACTGTTAGAATGACTGTGTATGCATGGAGGTGTGCACACTGAACTGTTAGAATGATTGTGTCCCTCTGGAGGTGTGCACACTGAAATGTTAGAATGAGTGTGTCTACATGGAGGTGTGCACACTGAACTGTTAGAATATATCCACATGGAGGTGTGCACACTGTACTGTTAGAATGAGTGTGTCCACATGTTAGTGTGCACACTGAACTGTTAGAATGAGTGTGTCCCATTGGAGGTTTGCACACTGAACTGTTAGAATGACTGTGTATGCATGGAGGTGTGCACACTGAACTGTTAGAATGATTTTGTCCCTCTGGAGGTGTGCACACTGAAATGTTAGAATGAGTGTGTCTACATGGAGGTGTGCACACTGAACTGTTAGAATGACTGTGTCTGCATGGAGGTGTGCACACTGAATTGTTAGAATGATTGTGTCCCTGTGGAGGTTTCACACTGAAATGTTAGAATGAGTGTGTCTACATGGAGGTGAGCACACTGAACTGTTAGAATGTGTCCACATGGAGGTGTGCACATTGAACTGTTAGAATGAATGTGGCCACATGTAGGTGTGCACACTGAACTGTTAGAATGATTGTATCCCTGTGGAGCTGTGCACACTGAAATGTTAGAATGAGTGTTCCCTGTGGAGGTGTGCACACTGAACTGTTAGAATGAGTGTGTCCACATGGAGGTGTGCACACTGAACTGTTACAATGAGTGTGTCCACATGGAGGTGGGAACAGTGAACTGTTAGAATGAGTGTGCCCACATGGGGGTCTGCACAATGAACTGTTAGAATGAGTGTGGCCACATGGAGGTGTGCACAGTGAACTGTTAGAATGAGTGTGTCCACATGGAGATGTAAACACTGAACTGTTAGATTGAGTGTGTCCCTGTGGAGGTGTGCACACTGAAATGTTAGAATGAGTGTGACCACATGGAGGTGTGAACACTGTAGTGTTAGAATTTGTCCACATGGAGGTGTGCACACTGAACTGTTAGAATGAGTGTGTCCCTGTGAAGGTGTGCACACTGAATTGTTAGAATGATTGTGCCCACATGGAGGTGTGCACACTGAACTGTTAGAATGAGTGTGCCCACATGGAGGTGTGCACACTGAACTGTTAGAATGATTGTGTCCACATGCAGGTGTGCACAGTGAACTGTTAGAATGATTGTTTCCATGTGGAGGTGTGCACACTGAAATGTTAGAATGAGTGTGCCCACATGGAGGTGTGCACACTGAACTGTTAGAATGAGTGGGTCCACATGGAGGTGTGCACACTGAACTGTTAGAATGTGTGTGTCCCTGTGGAGGTGTGTACACTGAAATGTTAGAATGAGTGTGTACACATGGAGGTGTGCACACTGTAGTGTTAGAATTTGTCCACATGGAGGTGTGCACACTGAACTGTTAGAATGAGTGTGACCACATATAGGTGTGCACACTGAACTGTTAGAATGAGTATATCCCTGTGGAGGTGTGCACACTGAACTGTTAGAATGAGTGTGTCCACATGGAGGTGTGCACACTGAACTGTTAGAATGAGTTTGTCCACATGGAGGTGTGCACACTGAACTGTTAGAATGAGTGTGCCCACATGGAGGTGTACACACTGAACTGTTAGAATGAGTGTGTATACATGGAAATGTGCACACTGAACTGTTAGAATGAGTGTGTATACATGGAGGTGTGTACACTGAACTGTTAGAATGAGTGTGTCCACATGGAGGTGTGCACACTGAACTGTTAGAATGAGTGTGCCCACATGGAGGTGTGCACACTGAACTGTTAGAATGACTGTGTCTGCATGGAGGTGTGCACACTGAATTGTTAGAATGATTGTGTCCCTGTGGAGGTTTCACACTGAAATGTTAGAATGAGTGTGTCTACATGGAGGTGAGCACACTGAACTGTTAGAATGTGTCCACATGGAGGTGTGCACATTGAACTGTTAGAATGAATGTGGCCACATGTAGGTGTGCACACTGAACTGTTAGAATGATTGTATCCCTGTGGAGCTGTGCACACTGAAATGTTAGAATGAGTGTTCCCTGTGGAGGTCTGCACACTGAACTGTTAGAATGAGTGTGTCCACATGGAGGTGTGCACACTGAACTGTTAGAATGAGTGTGTCCACATGGAGGTGGGAACAGTGAACTGTTAGAATGAGTGTGCCCACATGGGGGTCTGCACAATGAACTGTTAGAATGAGTGTGGCCACATGGAGGTGTGCACAGTGAACTGTTAGAATGAGTGTGTCCACATGGAGATGTGAACACTGAACTGTTAGATTGAGTGTGTCCCTGTGGAGGTGTGCACACTGAAATGTTAGAATGAGTGTGTCCACATGGAGGTGTGCACACTGTAGTGTTAGAATTTGTCCACATGGAGGTGTGCACACTGAACTGTTAGAATGAGTGTGTCCCTGTGAAGGTGTGCACACTGAATTGTTAGAATGATTGTGACCACATGGAGGTGTGCACACTGAACTGTTAGAATGAGTGTGCCCACATGGAGGTGTGCACACTGAACTGTTAGAATGATTGTGTCCACATGCAGGTGTGCACAGTGAACTGTTAGAATGATTGTTTCCATGTGGAGGTGTGCACACTGAAATATTAGAATGAGTGTGTCCACATGGAAGTGTTCACACTGAAGTGTTAGAATTTGTCCACATGGAGTTGTGCACACTGAACTGTAAGAATGAGTGTGCCCACATGGAGGTGTGCACACTGAACTGTTAGAATGAGTGTGCCCACATGGAGGTGTGCACACTGAACTGTTAGAATGAGTGTGCCCACATGGAGGTGTGCACACTGAACTGTTAGAATGAGTGGGTCCACATGGAGGTGTGCACACTGAACTGTTAGAATGTGTGTGTCCCTGTAGAGGTGTGTACACTGAAATGTTAGAATGAGTGTGTACACATGGAGGTGTGCACACTGTAGTGTTAGAATTTGTCCACATGGAGGTGTGCACACTGAACTGTTAAAATGAGTGTGTCCCTGTGGAGGTGTGCACACTGAACTGTTAGAATGAGTGTGCCCACATGGAGGTGTGCACACTGAACTGTTAGAATGAGTGTGACCACATATAGGTGTGCACACTGAACTGTTAGAATGAGTATATCCCTGTGGAGGTGTGCACACTGAACTGTTAGAATGAGTGTGTCCACATGGAGGTGTGCACACTGAACTGTTAGAATGAGTTTGTCCACATGGAGGTGTGCACACTGAACTGTTAGAATGATTGTGCCCACATGGAGGTGTGCACACTGAACTGTTAGAATGAGTGTGTATACATGGAGGTGTGCACACTGAACTGTTAGAATGAGTGTGTATACATGGAGGTGTGTACACTGAACTGTTAGAATGAGTGTGTCCACATGGAGGTGTGCACACTGAACTGTTAGAATGAGTGTGCCCACATGGAGGTGTGCACACTGAACTGTTAGAATGACTGTGTCCACATGGAGTTGTGCACACTGAACTGTTAGAATGAGTGTGCCCACATGGAGGTGTGCACACTGAACTGTTAGAATGAGTGTGCCCACATGGAGGTGTGCACACTGAACTGTTAGAATGACTGTGTCCACATGGAGGTGTGCACACTTAACTGTTAGAATGAGTGTGTCCCAGAGGAGGTGTGCACACTGAACTGTTAAAATGACTGTGCCCACATGGAGGTGTCCACACTGGACTGTTAGAATGAGTGTGTCCACATGGAGTTGTGCACACTGAACTGTTAGAATGATTGGGTCCACATGCAGGTATGCACACTGAACTGTTAGAATGAGTGTATCCCTGTGGAGGTGTGCACACTGAACTGTTAGAATGAGTGTCTCCACATGGAGGTGTGCACACTGAATTGTTAGAATGATTGTGTCCCTGTGGAGGTTTCACACTGAAATGTTAGAATGAGTGTGTCTACATGGAGGTGAGCACACTGAAGTGTTAGATTTTGTCCACATGGAGTTGTGCACACTGAACTGTAAGAATGAGTGTTTCCACATGGAGGTGTGCACACTGAACTGTTAGAATGAGTGTGTCCACATGGAGGTGTGCACACTGAACTGTTAGAATGAGTGTGCCCACATGGATGTGTGCACACTGAACTGTTAGAATGAGTGTGCCCACATGGAGGTGTGCACACTGAACTGTTAGATTGAGTGGGTCCACATGGAGGTGTGCACACTGAACTGTTAGAATGAGTGTGACACTGTGGAGGTGTGCACACTGAAATGTTAGAATGAGTGTGTCCACATGGAGGTGTGCAAACTGTAGTGTTAGAATTTGTCCACATGGAGGTGTGCACACTGAACTGTTAGAATGAGTCTGTTCCTGTGGAGGTGTGCACACTGAACTGTTACAATGAGTGTGCCCACATGGAGGTGTTCACACTGAACTGTTAGAATGAGTGTGCCCACATGGAGGTGTGCACACTGAACTATTAGAATGAGTGTGACCACATATAGGTGTGCACACTGAACTGTTAGAATGAGTATATCCCTGTGGAGGTTTGCACACTGAACTGTTAGAATGAGTGTGTCCACATGGAGGTGTGCACACTGAACTGTTAGAATGAGTTTGTCCACATGGAGGTGTGCACACTGAACTGTTAGAATGAGTGTGCCCACATGGAGGTGTGCACACTGAACTGTTAGAATGAGTGTGTATACATGGAGGTGTGTTCACTGAACTGTTAGAATGAGTGTGTCCACATGGAGGTGTGCACACTGAACTGTTAGAATGAGTGTGCCCACATGGAGGTGTGCACACTGAACTGTTAGAATGACTGTGTCCATATGGAGTTGTGCACACTGAACTGTTAGAATGTGTCCACATGGAGGTGTGCACACTTAACTGTTAGAATGATTGTGTCCACATGGAGGTGTGCACACTGAACTGTTGAAATGACTGTGCCCACATGGAGGTGTCCACACTGGACTGTTAGAATGAGTGTGTCCACATGGAGGTGTGCACACTGAACTGTTAGAATGAGTGTGTCCTCATGGAGATGTGCACACTGAACTGTTAGAATGATTGGGTCCACATGCAGGTGTGCACACTGAACTGTTAGAATGAGTGTGTCCTTGTGGAGGGGTGCACACTGAACTGTTTTAATGTGTATGCCCACATGGAGGTGTGCACACTGAAATGTTAGAATGAGTGTGTCCCTGTGGAGGTGTGCACACTGAACTGTTGGAATGATTGTGTCCACATGGAGGTGTGCACACTGAACTGTTAGAATGAGTGTGTCCACATGGATGTGTGCACACTGAACTGTTAGAATGAGTGTGTCCACATGGAGGTGTGCACACTGAACTGTTAGAATGAGTGTGTCCACATGGAGGTGTGCACACTGAACTGTTAGAATAAGTGTGTCCACATGGAGGTGTGCACACTGACCTGTTAGAATGATTGTGTCCACATGCACGTGTGCACACTGAACTGTTAAAATGACTGTGCCCACATGGAGGTGTGCACACTGAACTGTTAGAATGAGTGTGCCGACATGGAAGTGTCCACCTGAACTGTTAGAATGAGTGTGCCCACATGGAGGTGTGCACACTGAACTGTTAGAATGAGTGTGCCCACATGGAGGTGTGCACACTGAACAGTTAGAATGAGTGTGTCCACATGGAGGTGTGCAACCTGAACTGTTAGAATGAGTGTTTCCACATGGAGGTGTGCACACTGAACTGTTATAATGAGTGTGCCCACATGGAGGTGTGCACACTGAACTGTTAGAATGAGTGTGCCCACATGGAGTTGTGCACACTGAACTGTTAGAATGCGTGTGTCCCTGTGGAGGTGTGCACACTGAACTGTTAGAATGAGTGTGTCCACATGGAGGTGTGCACACTGAACTGTTAGAATGTGTGTGTCCACATGGAGGTGTGCACACTGAACTGTTAGAATGATTGTGCCCACATGGACGTGTGCACACTGAACTGTTAGAATGAGTGTGTCCACATGGAGGTGTGCACACTGAACTGTTAGAATGAGTGTGCCCACATGGAGTTGTGCACATTGAACTGTTAGAATGAGTGTGCCCACATGGAGTTGTGCACACTGAACTGTTAGAATGATTGTGTCCACATGTAGGTGTGCACACTGAACTGTTAGAATGACTGTGTCCACATGGAGGTGTGCACACTGAACTGTTAGAATGAGTGTGTCCCTGTGGAGTCGTGCACACTGAACTGTTAGAATGAGTGTGTCCACATGGAGGTGTGCACACTGAACTATTAGAATGACTGTGTCCACATGCAGGTGTGCACACTGAACTGTTAGAATGACTGTGTCCACATGGAGGTGTGCACACTGAACTGTTAGAATGAGTGTGTCCCTGTGGAGTTGTGCACACTGAACTGTTAGAATGAGTGTGCCCACATGGAGGTGTGCACACTGAACTGTTAGAATATATCCACATGGAGGTGTGCACACTGAACTGTTAGAATATATCCACATGGAGGTGTGCACACTGTACTGTTAGAATGAGTGTGTCCACATGGAGGTGTGCACACTGAACTGTTAGAATGAGTGTGTCCCAGTGGAGGAGTGCACACTGAACTGTTAGAATGACTGTGTATGCATGGAGGTGTGCACACTGAACTGTTAGAATGATTGTGTCCCTCTGGAGGTTTGCACACTGAAATGTTAGAATGAGTGTGTCTACATGGAGGTGTGCACACTGAACTGTTAGAATGACTGTGTCTTCATGGAGGTGTGCACACTGAATTGTTAGAATGATTGTGTCCCTGTGGAGGTTTCACACTGAAATGTTAGAATGAGTGTGTCTACATGGAGGTGAGCACACTGAACTGTTAGAATGTGTCCACATGGAGGTGTGCACATTGAACTGTTAGAATGAGTGTGGCCACATGGAGGTGTGCACACTGAACTGTTAGAATGATTGTATCCCTGTGGAGCTGTGCACACTGAAATGTTAGAATGAGTGTTCCCTGTGGAGGTGTGCACACTGAACTGTTAGAATGAGTGTGTCCACATGGAGGTGTGCACACTGAACTGTTAGAATGAGTGTGTCCACATGGAGGTGTGCACAGTGAACTGTTAGAATGAGTGTGCCCACATGGAGGTCTGCACAATGAACTGTTAGAATGAGTGTCGCCACATGGAGGTGTGAACAGTGAACTGTTAGAATGAGTGTGTCCACATGGAGATGTGAACACTGAACTGTTAGAATGAGTGTATCCCTGTGGAGGTGTGCACACTGAACTGTTAGAATGAGTGTCTCCACATGGAGGTGTGTACACTGAACTGTTTAAATGAGTGTGTCCACATGGAGGTGTGCACACTGAACTGTTAGAATGAGTGTGACCACATGGAGGTATCCACACAGGACTGTTAGAATGAGTGTGTCCACATGGAGGTGTGCACACTGAACTGTTAGAATGAGTGTGTCCCATGGAGGTGTGCACACTGAACTGTTAGAATGATTGGGTCCACATGCAGGTGTGCACACTGAACTGTTAGAATGAGTGTGTCCTTGTGGAGGGGTGCACACTGAACTGTTAGAATGTGTATGCCCACATGGTGGTGTGAACACTAAAATGTTAGAATGAGTGTGTCTACATGGAGGTGTGCACACTGAACTGTTGGAATGATTGTGTCCACATGGAGGTGTGCACACTGAGCTGTTAGAATGAGTGTGTCCACATGGATGTGTGCACACTGAACTGTTAGAATGAGTGTGTCCACATGGAGGTGTGCACACTGAACTGTTAAAATGACTGTGCCCACATGGAGGTGTGCACACTGAACTGTTAGAATGAGTGTGCCGACATGGAAGTGTCCACCTGAACTGTTAGAATGAGTGTGCCCACATGGAGGTGTGCACACTGAACTGTTAGAATGAGTGTGTCCACATGGAGGTGTGCAACCTGAACTGTTAGAATGAGTGTTTCCACATGGAGGTGTGCACACTGAACTGTTATAATGAGTGTGCCCACATGGAGGTGTGCACACTGAACTGTTAGAATGAGTGTGTCCACATGGAGGTGTGCACACTGAACTGTTAGAATGACTGTGTATGCATGGAGGTGTGCACACTGAACTGTTAGAATGACTGTGTATGCATGGAGGTGTGCACACTGAACTGTTAGAATGATTGTGTCCCTCTGGAGGTGTGCACACTGAACTGTTAGAATGAGTGTGTCTACATGGAGGTGTGCACACTGAACTGTTAGAATATATCCACATGGAGGTGTGCACACTGTACTGTTAGAATGAGTGTGTCCACATGTTAGTGTGCACACTGAACTGTTAGAATGAGTGTGTACCAGTGGAGGTGTGACACTGAACTGTTAGAATGACTGTGTATGCATGGAGGTGTGCACACTGAACTGTTAGAATGATTGTGTCCCTCTGGAGGTGTGCACACTGAAATGTTAGAATGAATGTGTCTACATGGAGGTGTGCACACTGAACTGTTAGAATGAGTGTGCCCACATGGAGGTGTGCACACTGAACTGTTAGAATGAGTGTGTATACATGGAGGTGTGTTCACTGAACTGTTAGAATGAGTGTGTCCACATGGAGGTGTGCACACTGAACTGTTAGAATGAGTGTGCCCACATGGAGGTGTGCACACTGAACTGTTAGAATGACTGTGTCCACATGGAGTTGTGCACACTGAACTGTTAGAATGTGTCCACATGGAGGTGTGCACACTTAACGGTTAGAATGATTGTGTCCACATGGAGGTGTGCACACTGAACTGTTGAAATGACTGTGCCCACATGGAGGTGTCCACACTGGACTGTTAGAATGAGTGTGTCCACATGGAGGTGTGCACACTGAACTGTTAGAATGAGTGTGTCCTCATGGAGATGTGCACACTGAACTGTTAGAATGATTGGGTCCACATGCAGGTGTGCACACTGAACTGTTAGAATGAGTGTGTCCTTGTGGAGGGGTGCACACTGAACTGTTAGAATGTGTATGCCCACATGGAGGTGTGCACACTGAAATATTAGAATGAGTGTGTCCCTGTGGAGGTGTGCACACTGAACTGTTGGAATGATTGTGTACACATGGAGGTGTGCACACTGAACTGTTAGAATGAGTGTGTCCACATGGAGGTGTGCACACTGAACTGTTAGAATGAGTGTGTCCACATGGAGGTGTGCACACTGAACTGTTAGAATGCGTGTGTCCACATGGAGGTGTGCACACTGAACTGTTAGAATAAGTGTGTCCACATGGAGGTGTGCACACTGACCTGTTAGAATGATTGTGTCCACATGCAGGTGTGCACACTGAACTGTTAAAATGACTGTGCCCACATGGAGGTGTGCACACTGAACTGTTAGAATGAGTGTGCCGACATGGAAGTGTCCACCTGAACTGTTAGAATGAGTGTGCCCACATGGAGGTGTGCACACTGAACTGTTAGAATGAGTGTGCCCACATGGAGGTGTGCACACTGAACAGTTAGAATGAGTGTGTCCACATGGAGGTGTGCAACCTGAACTGTTAGAATGAGTGTTTCCACATGGAGGTGTGCACACTGAACTGTTATAATGAGTGTGCCCACATGGAGGTGTGCACACTGAACTGTTAGAATGAGTGTGCCCACATGGAGTTGTGCACACTGAACTGTTAGAATGCGTGTGTCCCTGTGGAGGTGTGCACACTGAACTGTTAGAATGAGTGTGTCCACATGGAGGTGTGCACACTGAACTGTTAGAATGTGTGTGTCCACATGGAGGTGTGCACACTGAACTGTTAGAATGATTGTGCCCACATGGACGTGTGCACACTGAACTGTTAGAATGAGTGTGTCCACATGGAGGTGTGCACACTGAACTGTTAGAATGAGTGTGCCCACATGGAGTTGTGCACATTGAACTGTTAGAATGAGTTATCCCACATGGAGTTGTGCACACTGAACTGTTAGAATGATTGTGTCCACATGTAGGTGTGCACACTGAACTATTAGAATGACTGTGTCCACATGGAGGTGTGCACACTGAACTGTTAGAATGAGTGTGTCCCTGTGGAGTCGTGCACACTGAACTGTTAGAATGAGTGTGTCCACATGGAGGTGTGCACACTGAACTATTAGAATGACTGTGTCCACATGCACGTGTGCACACTGAACTGTTAGAATGACTGTGTCCACATGGAGGTGTGCACACTGAACTGTTAGAATGAGTGTGTCCCTGTGGAGTTGTGCACACTGAAATGTTAGAATGAGTGGGCCCACATGGAGGTGTGCACACTGAACTGTTAGAATATATCCACATGGAGGTGTGCACACTGAACTGTTAGAATATATCCACATGGAGGTGTGCACACTGTACTGTTAGAATGAGTGTGTCCACATGGAGGTGTGCACACTGAACTGTTAGAATGAGTGTGTTCCAGTGGAGGTGTGCACACTGAACTGTTAGAATGACTGTGTATGCATGTAGGTGTGCACACTGAACTGTTAGAATGAGTGTGCCCACATGGAGGTGTAAACACTGAACTGTTAGAATGAGTGTGCCCACATGGAGGTGTGCACACTGAACTGTTAGTATGAGTGTGTCCACAAGGAGGTGTGCACACTGAACTGTTAGAGTGAGTGTGTCCACATGGAGGTGTGCACACTGAACTGTTAGAATGACTGTGTCCACATGGAGGTGTGCACACTGAACTGTTAGAATGAGTGTGCCCACATGGAGGTGTGCACACTGAACTGTTAGAATGAGTGTGTCCCTGTGGAGGTGTGCACACTGAAATGTTAGAATGAGTGTGTCCACATGGAGTTGTGAACACTGAACTGTTAGAATGATTGTGTCCACATGGAGGTGTGCACACTGAACTGTAAGAATGACTGTGTCCTCATGGAGGTGTGCACACTGAACTGTTAGAATGAGAGTGTCCACATGGAGGTGTGCACATAGAACTGTTAGAATGAGTGTGTCCACATGGAGGTGTGCACACAGAACTGTTAGAATGAGTGTGTCCACATGGATGTGTGCACACTGAACTGTTAGAATGAGTGTGCCCACAAGGAGTTGTGCACCATGAACTGTTAGAATGAGTGTGCCCACATGGAGGTGTGCACACTGAACTGTTAGAATGTGTGTGCCCACATGGTGGTGTTCACACTGAACTGTTAGAATGAGTGTGCCCACATGGAGGTGTGCACACTGAACTATTAAAATGAGTGGGCCCACATGGAAGTGTGCAAACTGAACTGTTAGAATGAGTGTGTCCACTTGGAGGTGTGCACACTGAACTGTTAGACTGAATGTGCCCACATGGAGGTGTGCACACTGAACTGTTAGAATGATTGTGTCCACATGGAGGTGTGCACACTGAACTGTTAGAATGAGTGTGTCCACATGGAGGTGTGCACACTGAACTGTTAGAATGACTGTGTCCACATGGAGGTTTGCACACTGAACTGTTAGAATGAGTGTGCCCACATGGCGGTGTGCACACTGAACTGTTAGAATGAGTGTGTCCACATGGAGGTGTGCACACTGAACTGTTAGAATGAGTGTGCCCACATGGAGTTGTGAACACTGAACTGTTAGAATGATTGTGTCCACATTGAGGTGTGCACACTGAACTGTAAGAATGACTGTGTCCTCATGGAGGTGTGCACACTGAACTGTTAGAATGAGTGTGTCCATATGGAGGTGTGCACACTGAACTGTTAGAATGTTTCCCCATGGAGGTGTGCACATTGAACTGTTAGAATGAGTGTGCTCACATGGAGGTGTGCACACTGAACTGTTAGAATGAGTGTGTCCACATGGATGTGTGCACACTGAACTGTTAGAATGAGTGTGCCCACATATAGATGTGCAAACTGAAATGTTAGAATGATTGTGTCCACATGGAGGTGTTCACACTGTACTGTTAGAATGACTGTGTCCACATGGAGGTGTGCACACTGAACTGTTAGAATGAGTGTGTCCCTGTGGAGGTGTGCACACTGAACTTTTAGAATGAGTGTTTACACATGGAGGTGTGCACACTGAGCTGTTAGAATGAGTGTGCCCACATGGAAGTGTGCACACTGAACTGTTAGAATATGTCCACATGGAGGTGTGCACACTCTACTGTTAGAATGAGTGTGTCCACATGGAGGTGTGCACACTGAACTGTTAGAATGATTGTGTCCCTGTGGAGGTGTGCACACTGAACTGTTAGAATGACTGTGTATGCATGGAGTTGTGCACAATGAACTGATAGAATGAGTTTGTCCACATGGAGGTGTGCACACTGAACTGTTAGAATGAGTGTGCCCACAAGGAGGTGTGCACCCTGAACTGTTAGAATGAGTGTGCCCACATGGAGGTGTGCACACTGAACTGTTAGAATGTGTGTGCCCACATGGTGGTGTTCACACTGAACTGTTAGAATGAGTGTGCCCACATGGAGGTGTGCACACTGAACTGTTAAAATGAGTGGGCCCACATGGAAGTGTGCAAACTGAACTGTTAGAATGAGTGTGTCCACATGGAGGTGTGCACACTGAACTGTTAGACTGAATGTGCCCACATGGAGGTGTGCACACTGAACTGTTAGAATGATTGTGTCCACATGGAGGTGTGCACACTGAACTGTTAGAATGAGTGTGTCCACATGGAGGTGTGCACACTGACCTGTTAGAATGATTGTGTCCACATGCAGGTGTGCACACTGAACTGTTAAAATGACTGTGCCCACATGGAGGTGTGCACACTGAACTGTTAGAATGAGTGTGCCGACATGGAAGTGTCCAGCTGAACTGTTAGAATGAGTGTGCCCACATGGAGGTGTGCACACTGAACTGTTAGAATGAGTGTGCCCACATGGAGGTGTGCACACTGAACAGTTAGAATGAGTGTGTCCACATGGAGGTGTGCAACCTGAACTGTTAGAATGAGTGTTTCCACATGGAGGTGTGCACACTGAACTGTTATAATGAGTGTGCCCACATGGAGGTGTGCACACTGAACTGTTAGAATGAGTGTGCCCACATGGAGTTGTGCACACTGAACTGTTAGAATGCATGTGTCCCTGTGGAGGTGTACACACTGAACTGTTAGAATGAGTGTGTCCACATGGAGGTGTGCACACTGAACTGTTAGAATGTGTGTGTCCACATGGAGGTGTGCACACTGAACTGTTAGAATGATTGTGCCCACATGGACGTGTGCACACTCAACTGATAGGATGAGTGTGTCCACATGGAGGTGTGCACACTGAACTGTTAGAATGAGTGTGCCCACATGGAGTTGTGCACATTGAACTGTTAGAATGAGTGTGCCCACATGGAGTTGTGCACACTGAACTGTTAGAATGATTGTGTCCCTCTGGAGGTTTGCACACTGAAATGTTAGAATGAGTGTGTCTACATGGAGGTCTGCACACTGAACTGTTAGAATGACTGTGTTTTCATGGAGGTGTGCACACTGAATTGTTAGAATGATTGTGTCCCTGTGGAGGTTTCACACTGAAATGTTAGAATGAGTGTGTCTACATGGAGGTGAGCACACTGAACTGTTAGAATGTGTCCACATGGAGGTGTGCACATTGAAATGTTAGAATGAGTGTGGCCACATGGAGGTGTGCACACTGAACTGTTAGAATGATTGTATCCCTGTGGAGCTGTGCACACTGAAATGTTAGAATGAGTGTTCCCTGTGGAGGTGTGCACACTGAACTGTTAGAATGAGTGTGTCCACATGGAGGTGTGCACACTGAACTGTTAGAATGAGTGTGTCCACATGGAGGTGTGCACAGTGAACTGTTAGAATGAGTGTGCACACATGGAGGTTTGCACAATGAACTGTTAGAATGAGTGTGGCCACATGGAGGTGTGCACAGTGAACTGTTAGAATGAGTGTGTCCACATGGAGATGTGAACACTGAACTGTTAGAATGAGTGTATCCCTGTGGAGGTGTGCACACTGAACTGTTAGAATGAGTGTCTCCACATGGAGGTGTGTAAACTGAACTGTTTAAATGAGTGTGTCCACATGGAGGTGTGCACACTGAACTGTTAGAAGGAGTGTGCCCACATGGAGGTGTCCACACTGGACTGTTAGAATGAGTGTGTCCACATGGAGGTGTGCACACTGAACTGTTAGAATGAGTGTGTCCCATGGAGGTGTGCACACTGAACTGTTAGAATGATTGAGTCCACATGCAGGTGTGCACACTGAACTGTTAGAATGAGTGTGTCCTTGTGGAGGGGTGCACACTGAACTGTTAGAATGTGTATGCCCACATGGAGGTGTGAACACTGAAATGTTAGAATGAGTGTGTCCCTGTGGAGGTGTGCACACTGAACTGTTGGAATGATTGTGTCCACATGGAGGTGTGCACACTGAACTGTTAGAATGAGTGTGTCCACATGGATGTGTGCACACTGAACTGTTAGAATGAGTGTGTCCACATGGAGGTGTGCACACTGAACTGTTAGAATGAGTGTGTCCACATGGAGGTGTGCACACTGAACTGTTAGAATAAGTGTGTCCACATGGAGGTGTGCACACTGACCTGTTAGAATGATTGTGTCCACATGCAGGTGTGCACACTGAACTGTTAAAATGACTGTGCCCACAGGGAGGTGTGCACACTGAACTGTTAGAATGATTGTGCCCACATGGAAGTGTCCACCTGAACTGTTAGAATGAGTGTGCCCACATGGAGGTGTGCACACTGAAATGTTAGAATGAGTGTGCCCACATGGAGGTGTGCACACTGAACAGTTAGAATGAGTGTGTCCACATGGAGGTGTGCAACCTGAACTGTTAGAATGAGTGTTTCCACATGGAGGTGTGCACACTGAACTGTTATAATGAGTGTGCCCACATGGAGGTGTGCACACTTAACTGTTAGAATGAGTGTGCCCACATGGAGGTGTGCACACTGAACTGTTAGAATGAGTGTGTCCCTGTGGAGGTGTGCATACTGAAATGTTAGAATGAGTGTGTCCACATGGAGGTGTGCACACTGAACTGTTAGAATGTGTCAGTCCACATGGAGGTGTGCACACTGAACTGTTAGAATGATTGTGCCCACATGGACGTGTGCACACTGAACTGTTAGAATGAGTGTGTCCACATGGAGGTGTGCACCCTGAACTGTTAGAATGAGTGTGCCCACATGGAGTTGTGCACATTGAACTGTTAGAATGAGTGTGCGCACATGGAGTTGTGCACACTGAACTGTTAGAATGATTGTGTCCACATGTAGGTGTGCACACTGAACTGTTAGAATGACTGTGTCCACATGGACTTGTGCACACTGAACTGTTAGAATGAGTGTGTCCCTGTGGAGTCGTGCACACTGAACTGTTAGAATGAGTGTGTCCACATGGAGGTGTGCACACTGAACTATTAGAATGACTGTGTCCACATGCAGGTGTGCACACTGAACTGTTAGAATGAGTGTGCCCACATGGAGGTGTGCACACTGAACTGTTAGAATGAGTGTGTCCCTGTGGAGTTGTGCACACTGAAATGTTAGAATGAGTGGGCCCACATGGAGGTGTGCACACTGAACTGTTAGCATATATCCACATGGAGGTGTGCACACTGAACTGTTAGAATATATCCACATGGAGGTGTGCACACTGTACTGTTAGAATGAGTGTGTCCACATGTTAGTGTGCACACTGAACTGTTAGAATGAGTGTGTCCCAGTGGAGGTGTGCACACTGAACTGTTAGAATGACTGTGTATGCATGGAGGTGTGCACACTGAACTGTTAGAATGATTGTGTCCCTCTGGAGGTGTGCACACTGAAATGTTAGAATGAATGTGTCTACATGGAGGTGTGCACACTGAACTGTTAGAATGACTGTGTCTGCATGGAGGTGTGCACACTGAATTGTTAGAATGATTGTGTCCCTGTGGAGGTTTCACACTGAAATGTTAGAATGAGTGTGTCCACATGGAGGTGTGCACACTGAAATGTTAGAATGAGTGTGCCCACATGGAAGTGTGCACACTGAACTGTTAGAATGACTGTGCCCACATGGAGGTGTGCACACTGAACTGTTAGAATGAGTGTGTCCCTGTGTTGTTGTGCACACTGAAATGTTAGAATGAGTGTGTCCACATGGAGGTGTGCACACTGTAGTGTTAGAATTTGTCAACATGGAGGTGTGCACACTGAACTGTTAGAATGAGTGTGTCCCTGTGGAGGTGTGCACACTGAAATGTTAGAATGAGTGTGTCCACATGGAGGTGTGCACACTGAACTGTTAGAATGAGTGTGTCCACATCGAGGTGTGCACACTGAACTTTTAGAATGAGTGTGTGCACATGGAAGTGTGCACACTGAACTGTTAGAATGAGTGTGCCCACATGGAGGTGTGCACACTGAACTATTAGAATGAGTGTGACCACATATAGGTGTGCACACTGAACTGTTAGAATGAGTATATCCCTGTGGAGGTGTGCACACTGAACTGTTAGAATGAGTGTGTCCACATGGAGGTGTGCACACTGAACTGTTAGAATGAGTTTGTCCACATGGATGCACACAGAATTGTAAGAACGAGTGTGTCCCTGTGGAGGTGTGCACACTTAACTGTTAGAATGAGTGTGCTCACATGGAGGTGTGCACACTGAACTGTTAGAATGAGTGTGTCCACATGGAGTTGTGCACACTGAACTGTTAGAATGAGTGTGTCCACATGGAGGTGTGCACACTGAACTGTTAGAATGAGTGTGTCCACATGGAGGTGTGCACAATGAAATGTTAGAATGAGTGTGTCACTGTGGAGTTGTGCACACTGAACTGTTAGAAGGATTGTGTCCACATGGAGGTGTGCACACTGAACTGTTGAAATGACTGTGCCCACATGGAGGTGTCCACACTGGACTGTTAGAATGAGTGTGTCCACATGGAGGTGTGCACACTGAACTGTTAGAATGAGTGTGTCCTCATGGAGATGTGCACACTGAACTGTTAGAATGTGTGTGTCCACATGGAGGTGTGCACACTGAACTGTTAGAATGAGTGTGTCCACATGGAGGTGTGCACACAGAACTGTTAGAATGAGTGTGTCCACATGGATGTGTGCACACTGAACTGTTAGAATGAGTGTGTCCCAGTGGAGGTGTGCACACTGAACTGTTAAAATGACTGTGCCCACATGGAGGTGTCCACACTGGACTGTTAGAATGAGTGTGTCCACATGGAGTTGTGCACACTGAACTGTTAGAATGATTGGGTCCACATGCAGGTATGCACACTGAACTGTTAGAATGAGTGTATCCCTGTGGAGGTGTGCACACTGAACTGTTAGAATGAGTGTCTCCACATGGAGGTGTGCACACTGAATTGTTAGAATGATTGTGTCCCTGTGGAGGTTTCACACTGAAATGTTAGAATGAGTGTGTCTACATGGAGGTGAGCACACTGAAGTGTTAGATTTTGTCCACATGGAGTTGTGCACACTGAACTGTAAGAATGAGTGTGTCCACATGGAGGTGTGCACACTGAACTGTTAGAATGAGTGTGTCCACATGGAGGTGTGCACACTGAACTGTTAGAATGAGTGTGCCCACATGATGTGTGCACACTGAACTGTTAGAATGAGTGTGCCCACATGGAGGTGTGCACACTGAACTGTTAGATTGAGTGGGTCCACATGGAGGTGTGCACACTGAACTGTTAGAATGAGTGTGACCCTGTGGAGGTGTGCACACTGAAATGTTAGAATGAGTGTGTCCACATGGAGGTGTGCAAACTGTAGTGTTAGAATTTGTCCACATGGAGGTGTGCACACTGAACTGTTAGAATGAGTGTGTTCCTGTGGAGGTGTGCACACTGAACTGTTACAATGAGTGTGCCCACATGGAGGTGTTCACACTGAACTGTTAGAATGAGTGTGCCCACATGGAGGTGTGCACACTGAACTATTAGAATGAGTGTGACCACATATAGGTGTGCACACTGAACTGTTAGAATGAGTATATCCCTGTGGAGGTGTGCACACTGAACTGTTAGAATGAGTGTGTCCACATGGAGGTGTGCACACTGAACTGTTAGAATGAGTTTGTCCACATGGAGGTGTGCACACTGAACTGTTAGAATGAGTGTGCCCACATGGAGGTGTGCACACTGAACTGTTAGAATGAGTGTGTATACATGGAGGTGTGTTCACTGAACTGTTAGAATGAGTGTGTCCACATGGAGGTGTGCACACTGAACTGTTAGAATGAGTGTGCCCACATGGAGGTGTGCACACTGAACTGTTAGAATGACTGTGTCCATATGGAGTTGTGCACACTGAACTGTTAGAATGTGTCCACATGGAGGTGTGCACACTTAACTGTTAGAATGATTGTGTCCACATGGAGGTGTGCACACTGAACTGTTGAAATGACTGTGCCCACATGGAGGTGTCCACACTGGACTGTTAGAATGAGTGTGTCCACATGGAGGTGTGCACACTGAACTGTTAGAATGAGTGTGTCCTCATGGAGATGTGCACACTGAACTGTTAGAATGATTGGGTCCACATGCAGGTGTGCACACTGAACTGTTAGAATGAGTGTGTCCTTGTGGAGGGGTGCACACTGAACTGTTTTAATGTGTATGCCCACATGGGGGTGTGCACACTGAAATGTTAGAATGAGTGTGTCCCTGTGGAGGTGTGCACACTGAACTGTTGGAATGATTGTGTCCACATGGAGGTGTGCACACTGAACTGTTAGAATGAGTGTGTCCACATGGATGTGTGCACACTGAACTGTTAGAATGAGTGTGTCCACATGGAGGTGTGCACACTGAACTGTTAGAATGAGTGTGTCCACATGGAGGTGTGCACACTGAACTGTTAGAATAAGTGTGTCCACATGGAGGTGTGCACACTGACCTGTTAGAATGATTGTGTCCACATGCAGGTGTGCACACTGAACTGTTAAAATGACTGTGCCCACATGGAGGTGTGCACACTGAACTGTTAGAATGAGTGTGCCGACATGGAAGTGTCCACCTGAACTGTTAGAATGAGTGTGTCCACATGGAGGTGTGCACACTGAACTGTTAGAATGAGTGTGTCCACATGGAGGTGTGCACAGTGAACTGTTAGAATGAGTGTGCCCACATGGAGGTCTGCACAATGAACTGTTAGAATGAGTGTCGCCACATGGAGGTGTGAACAGTGAACTGTTAGAATGAGTGTGTCCACATGGAGATGTGAACACTGAACTGTTAGAATGAGTGTATCCCTGTGGAGGTGTGCACACTGAACTGTTAGAATGAGTGTCTCCACAGGAGGTGTGTACACTGAACTGTTTAAATGAGTGTGTCCACATGGAGGTGTGCACACTGAACTGTTAGAATGAGTGTGCCCACATGGAGGTGTCCCACACAGGACTGTTAGAATGAGTGTGTCCACATGGAGGTGTGCACACTGAACTGTTAGAATGAGTGTGTCCCATGGAGGTGTGCACACTGAACTGTTAGAATGATTGGGTCCACATGCAGGTGTGCACACTGAACTGTTAGAATGAGTGTGTCCTTGTGGAGGGGTGCACACTGAACTGTTAGAATGTGTATGCCCACATGGTGGTGTGAACACTAAAATGTTAGAATGAGTGTGTCTACATGGAGGTGTGCACACTGAACTGTTGGAATGATTGTGTCCACATGGAGGTGTGCACACTGAGCTGTTAGAATGAGTGTGTCCACATGGATGTGTGCACACTGAACTGTTAGAATGAGTAGGTCCACATGGAGGTGTGCACACTGAACTGTTAGAATGATTGTGTCCACATGCAGGTGTGCACACTGAACTGTTAAAATGACTGTGCCCACATGGAGGTGTGCACACTGAACTGTTAGAATGAGTGTGCCGACATGGAAGTGTCCACCTGAACTGTTAGAATGAGTGTGCCCACATGGAGGTGTGCACACTGAACTGTTAGAATGAGTGTGCCCACATGGAGGTGTACACAATGAACAGTTAGAATGAGTGTGTCCACATGGAGGTGTGCAACCTGAACTGTTAGAATGAGTGTTTCCACATGGAGGTGTGCACACTGAACTGTTATAATGAGTGTGCTCACATGGAGGTGTGCACACTGAACTGTTAGAATGAGTGTGTCCACATGGAGGTGTGCACACTGAACTGTTAGAATGACTGTGTATGCATGGAGGTGTGCACACTGAACTGTTAGAATGACTGTGTATGCATGGAGGTGTGCACACTGAACTGTTAGAATGATTGTGTCCCTCTGGAGGTGTGCACACTGAACTGTTAGAATGAGTGTGTCTACATGGAGGTGTGCACACTGAACTGTTAGAATATATCCACATGGAGGTGTGCACACTGTACTGTTAGAATGAGTGTGTCCACATGTTAGTGTGCACACTGAACTGTTAGAATGAGTGTGTCCACATGGAGGTGTGCACACTGAACTGTTAGAATGAGTGTGCCCACATGGAGGTGTGCACACTGAACTGTTAGAATGACTGTGTCCATATGGAGTTGTGCACACTGAACTGTTAGAATGTGTCCACATGGAGGTGTGCACACTTAACTGTTAGAATGATTGTGTCCACATGGAGGTGTGCACACTGAACTGTTGAAATGACTGTGCCCACATGGAGGTGTCCACACTGACTGTTAGAATGAGTGTGTCCACATGGAGGTGTGCACACTGAACTGTTAGAATGAGTGTGTCCTCATGGAGATGTGCACACTGAACTGTTAGAATGATTGGGTCCACATGCAGGTGTGCACACTGAACTGTTAGAATGAGTGTGTCCTTGTGGAGGGGTGCACACTGAACTGTTTTAATGTGTATGCCCACATGGAGGTGTGCACACTGAAATGTTAGAATGAGTGTGTCCCTGTGGAGGTGTGCACACTGAACTGTTGGAATGATTGTGTCCACATGGAGGTGTGCACACTGAACTGTTAGAATGAGTGTGTCCACATGGATGTGTGCACACTGAACTGTTAGAATGAGTGTGTCCACATGGAGGTGTGCACACTGAACTGTTAGAATGAGTGTGTCCACATGGAGGTGTGCACACTGAACTGTTAGAATAAGTGTGTCCACATGGAGGTGTGCACACTGACCTGTTAGAATGATTGTGTCCACATGCACGTGTGCACACTGAACTGTTAAAATGACTGTGCCCACATGGAGGTGTGCACACTGAACTGTTAGAATGAGTGTGCCGACATGGAAGTGTCCACCTGAACTGTTAGAATGAGTGTGCCCACATGGAGGTGTGCACACTGAACTGTTAGAATGAGTGTGCCCACATGAGGTGTGCACACTGAACAGTTAGAATGAGTGTGTCCACATGGAGGTGTGCAACCTGAACTGTTAGAATGAGTGTTTCCACATGGAGGTGTGCACACTGAACTGTTATAATGAGTGTGCCCACATGGAGGTGTGCACACTGAACTGTTAGAATGAGTGTGCCCACATGGAGTTGTGCACACTGAACTGTTAGAATGCGTGTGTCCCTGTGGAGGTGTGCACACTGAACTGTTAGAATGAGTGTGTCCACATGGAGGTGTGCACACTGAACTGTTAGAATGTGTGTGTCCACATGGAGGTGTGCACACTGAACTGTTAGAATGATTGTGCCCACATGGACGTGTGCACACTGAACTATTAGAATGAGTGTGTCCACATGGAGGTGTGCACACTGAACTGTTAGAATGAGTGTGCCCACATGGAGTTGTGCACATTGAACTGTTAGAATGAGTGTGCCACATGGAGTTGTGCACACTGAACTGTTAGAATGATTGTGTCCACATGTAGGTGTGCACACTGAACTGTTAGAATGACTGTGTCCACATGGAGGTGTGCACACTGAACTGTTAGAATGAGTGTGTCCCTGTGGAGTCGTGCACACTGAACTGTTAGAATGAGTGTGTCCACATGGAGGTGTGCACACTGAACTATTAGAATGACTGTGTCCACATGCAGGTGTGCACACTGAACTGTTAGAATGAGTGTGCCCACATGGAGGTGTGCACACTGAACTGTTAGAATATATCCACATGGAGGTGTGCACACTGTACTGTTAGAATGAGTGTGTACACATGGAGGTGTGCACACTGAACTGTTAGAATGAGTGTGTCCCAGTGGAGGTGTGCACCCTGAACTGTTAGAATGACTGTGTATGCATGGAGGTGTGCACACTGAACTGTTAGAATGATTGTGTCCCTCTGGAGGTTTGCACACTGAAATGTTAGAATGAGTGTGTCTACATGGAGGTGTGCACACTGAACTGTTAGAATGACTGTGTCTTCATGGAGGTGTGCACACTGAATTGTTAGAATGATTGTGTCCCTGTGGAGGTTTCACACTGAAATGTTAGAATGAGTGTGTCTACATGGAGGTGAGCACACTGAACTGTTAGAATGTGTCCACATGGAGGTGTGCACATTGAACTGTTAGAATGAGTGTGGCCACATGGAGGTGTGCACACTGAACTGTTAGAATGATTGTATCCCTGTGGAGCTGTGCACACTGAAATGTTAGAATGAGTGTTCCCTGTGGAGGTGTGCACACTGAACTGTTAAAATGAGTGTGTCCACATGGAGGTGTGCACACTGAACTGTTAGAATGAGTGTGTCCACATGGAGGTGTGCACAGTGAACTGTTAGAATGAGTGTGCCCACATGGAGGTCTGCACAATGAACTGTTAGAATGAGTGTCGCCACATGGAGGTGTGAACAGTGAACTGTTAGAATGAGTGTGTCCACATGGAGATGTGAACACTGAACTGTTAGAATGAGTGTATCCCTGTGGAGGTGTGCACACTGAACTGTTAGAATGAGTGTCTCCACATGGAGGTGTGTACACTGAACTGTTTAAATGAGTGTGTCCACATGGAGGTGTGCACACTGAACTGTTAGAATGAGTGTGCCCACATGGAGGTGTCCACACAGGACTGTTAGAATGAGTGTGTCCACATGGAGGTGTGCACACTGAACTGTTAGAATGAGTGTGTCCCATGGAGGTGTGCACACTGAACTGTTAGAATGATTGGGTCCACATGCAGGTGTGCACACTGAACTGTTAGAATTAGTGTGTCCTTGTGGAGGGGTGCACACTGAACTGTTAGAATGTGTATGCCCACATGGTGGTGTGAACATTAAAATGTTAGAATGAGTGTGTCTACATGGAGGTGTGCACACTGAACTGTTGGAATGATTGTGTCCACATGGAGGTGTGCACACTGAGCTGTTAGAATGAGTGTGTCCACATGGATGTGTGCACACTGAACTGTTAGAATGAGTGTGTCCACATGGAGGTGTGCACACTGAACTGTTAGAATGATTGTGTCCACATGCAGGTGTGCACACTGAACTGTTAAAATGACTGTGCCCACATGGAGGTGTGCACACTGAACTGTTAGAATGAGTGTGCCGACATGGAAGTGTCCACCTGAACTGTTAGAATGAGTGTATCCCTGTGGAGGTGTGCACACTGAACTGTTAGAATGAGTGTCTCCACATGGAGGTGTGCACACTGAATTGTTAGAATGATTGTGTCCCTGTGGAGGTTTCACACTGAAATGTTAGAATGAGTGTGTCTACATGGAGGTGAGCACACTGAAGTGTTAGATTTTGTCCACATGGAGTTGTGCACACTGAACTGTAAGAATGAGTGTGTCCACATGGAGGTGTGCACACTGAACTGTTAGAATGAGTGTGTCCACATGGAGGTGTGCACACTGAACTGTTAGAATGAGTGTGCCCACATGGATGTGTGCACACTGAACTGTTAGAATGAGTGTGCCCACATGGAGGTGTGCACACTGAACTGTTAGATTGAGTGGGTCCACATGGAGGTGTGCACACTGAACTGTTAGAATGAGTGTGACCCTGTGGAGGTGTGCACACTGAAATGTTAGAATGAGTGTGTCCACATGGAGGTGTGCAAACTGTAGTGTTAGAATTTGTCCACATGGAGGTGTGCACACTGAACTGTTAGAATGAGTGTGTTCCTGTGGAGGTGTGCACACTGAACTGTTACAATGAGTGTGCCCACATGGAGGTGTTCACACTGAACTGTTAGAATGAGTGTGCCCACATGGAGGTGTGCACACTGAACTATTAGAATGAGTGTGACCACATATAGGTGTGCACACTGAACTGTTAGAATGAGTATATCCCTGTGGAGGTGTGCACACTGAACTGTTAGAATGAGTGTGTCCACATGGAGGTGTGCACACTGAACTGTTAGAATGAGTTTGTCCACATGGAGGTGTGCACACTGAACTGTTAGAATGAGTGTGCCCACATGGAGGTGTGCACACTGAACTGTTAGAATGAGTGTGTATACATGGAGGTGTGTTCACTGAACTGTTAGAATGAGTGTGTCCACATGGAGGTGTGCACACTGAACTGTTAGAATGAGTGTGCCCACATGGAGGTGTGCACACTGAACTGTTAGAATGACTGTGTCCATATGGAGTTGTGCACACTGAACTGTTAGAATGTGTCCACATGGAGGTGTGCACACTTAACTGTTAGAATGATTGTGTCCACATGGAGGTGTGCACACTGAACTGTTGAAATGACTGTGCCCACATGGAGGTGTCCACACTGGACTGTTAGAATGAGTGTGTCCACATGGAGGTGTGCACACTGAACTGTTAGAATGAGTGTGTCCTCATGGAGATGTGCACACTGAACTGTTAGAATGATTGGGTCCACATGCAGGTGTGCACACTGAACTGTTAGAATGAGTGTGTCCTTGTGGAGGGGTGCACACTGAACTGTTTTAATGTGTATGCCCACATGGGGGTGTGCACACTGAAATGTTAGAATGAGTGTGTCCCTGTGGAGGTGTGCACACTGAACTGTTGGAATGATTGTGTCCACATGGAGGTGTGCACACTGAACTGTTAGAATGAGTGTGTCCACATGGATGTGTGCACACTGAACTGTTAGAATGAGTGTGTCCACATGGAGGTGTGCACACTGAACTGTTAGAATGAGTGTGTCCACATGGAGGTGTGCACACTGAACTGTTAGAATAAGTGTGTCCACATGGAGGTGTGCACACTGACCTGTTAGAATGATTGTGTCCACATGCACGTGTGCACACTGAACTGTTAAAATGACTGTGCCCACATGGAGGTGTGCACACTTAACTGTTAGAATGATTGTGTCCACATGGAGGTGTGCACACTGAACTGTTGAAATGACTGTGCCCACATGGAGGTGTCCACACTGACTGTTAGAATGAGTGTGTCCACATGGAGGTGTGCACACTGAACTGTTAGAATGAGTGTGTCCTCATGGAGATGTGCACACTGAACTGTTAGAATGATTGGGTCCACATGCAGGTGTGCACACTGAACTGTTAGAATGAGTGTGTCCTTGTGGAGGGGTGCACACTGAACTGTTTTAATGTGTATGCCCACATGGAGGTGTGCACACTGAAATGTTAGAATGAGTGTGTCCCTGTGGAGGTGTGCACACTGAACTGTTGGAATGATTGTGTCCACATGGAGGTGTGCACACTGAACTGTTAGAATGAGTGTGTCCACATGGAGGTGTGCACACTGAACTGTTAGAATGAGTGTGTCCACATGGAGGTGTGCACACTGAACTGTTAGAATAAGTGTGTCCACATGGAGGTGTGCACACTGACCTGTTAGAATGATTGTGTCCACATGCACGTGTGCACACTGAACTGTTAAAATGACTGTGCCCACATGGAGGTGTGCACACTGAACTGTTAGAATGAGTGTGCCGACATGGAAGTGTCCACCTGAACTGTTAGAATGAGTGTGCCCACATGGAGGTGTGCACACTGAACTGTTAGAATGAGTGTGCCCACATGGAGGTGTGCACACTGAACAGTTAGAATGAGTGTGTCCACATGGAGGTGTGCAACCTGAACTGTTAGAATGAGTGTTTCCACATGGAGGTGTGCACACTGAACTGTTATAATGAGTGTGCCCACATGGAGGTGTGCACACTGAACTGTTAGAATGAGTGTGCCCACATGGAGTTGTGCACACTGAACTGTTAGAATGCGTGTGTCCCTGTGGAGGTGTGCACACTGAACTGTTAGAATGAGTGTGTCCACATGGAGGTGTGCACACTGAACTGTTAGAATGTGTGTGTCCACATGGAGGTGTGCACACTGAACTGTTAGAATGATTGTGCCCACATGGACGTGTGCACACTGAACTATTAGAATGAGTGTGTCCACATGGAGGTGTGCACACTGAACTGTTAGAATGAGTGTGCCCACATGGAGTTGTGCACATTGAACTGTTAGAATGAGTGTGCCCACATGGAGTTGTGCACACTGAACTGTTAGAATGATTGTGTCCACATGTAGGTGTGCACACTGAACTGTTAGAATGACTGTGTCCACATGGAGGTGTGCACACTGAACTGTTAGAATGAGTGTGTCCCTGTGGAGTCGTGCACACTGAACTGTTAGAATGAGTGTGTCCACATGGAGGTGTGCACACTGAACTATTAGAATGACTGTGTCCACATGCAGGTGTGCACACTGAACTGTTAGAATGAGTGTGCCCACATGGAGGTGTGCACACTGAACTGTTAGAATATATCCACATGGAGGTGTGCACACTGTACTGTTAGAATGAGTGTGTCCACATGGAGGTGTGCACACTGAACTGTTAGAATGAGTGTGTCCCAGTGGAGGTGTGCACCCTGAACTGTTAGAATGACTGTGTATGCATGGAGGTGTGCACACTGAACTGTTAGAATGATTGTGTCCCTCTGGAGGTTTGCACACTGAAATGTTAGAATGAGTGTGTCTACATGGAGGTGTGCACACTGAACTGTTAGAATGACTGTGTCTTCATGGAGGTGTGCACACTGAATTGTTAGAATGATTGTGTCCCTGTGGAGGTTTCACACTGAAATGTTAGAATGAGTGTGTCTACATGGAGGTGAGCACACTGAACTGTTAGAATGTGTCCACATGGAGGTGTGCACATTGAACTGTTAGAATGAGTGTGGCCACATGGAGGTGTGCACACTGAACTGTTAGAATGATTGTATCCCTGTGGAGCTGTGCACACTGAAATGTTAGAATGAGTGTTCCCTGTGGAGGTGTGCACACTGAACTGTTAGAATGAGTGTGTCCACATGGAGGTGTGCACACTGAACTGTTAGAATGAGTGTGTCCACATGGAGGTGTGCACAGTGAACTGTTAGAATGAGTGTGCCCACATGGAGGTCTGCACAATGAACTGTTAGAATGAGTGTCGCCACATGGAGGTGTGAACAGTGAACTGTTAGAATGAGTGTGTCCACATGGAGATGTGAACACTGAACTGTTAGAATGAGTGTATCCCTGTGGAGGTGTGCACACTGAACTGTTAGAATGAGTGTGCCCACATGGAGGTGTGTACACTGAACTGTTTAAATGAGTGTGTCCACATGGAGGTGTGCACACTGAACTGTTAGAATGAGTGTGCCCACATGGAGGTGTCCACACAGGACTGTTAGAATGAGTGTGTCCACATGGAGGTGTGCACACTGAACTGTTAGAATGAGTGTGTCCCATGGAGGTGTGCACACTGAACTGTTAGAATGATTGGGTCCACATGCAGGTGTGCACACTGAACTGTTAGAATTAGTGTGTCCTTGTGGAGGGGTGCACACTGAACTGTTAGAATGTGTATGCCCACATGGTGGTGTGAACACTAAAATGTTAGAATGAGTGTGTCTACATGGAGGTGTGCACACTGAACTGTTGGAATGATTGTGTCCACATGGAGGTGTGCACACTGAGCTGTTAGAATGAGTGTGTCCACATGGATGTGTGCACACTGAACTGTTAGAATGAGTGTGTCCACATGGAGGTGTGCACACTGAACTGTTAAAATGACTGTGCCCACATGGAGGTGTGCACACTGAACTGTTAGAATGAGTGTGCCGACATGGAAGTGTCCACCTGAACTGTTAGAATGAGTGTGCCCACATGGAGGTGTGCACACTGAACTGTTAGAATGAGTGTGCCCACATGGAGGTGTACACAATGAACAGTTAGAATGAGTGTGTCCACATGGAGGTGTGCAACCTGAACTGTTAGAATGAGTGTTTCCACATGGAGGTGTGCACACTGAACTGTTATAATGAGTGTGCCCACATGGAGGTGTGCACACTGAACTGTTAGAATGAGTGTGTCCACATGGAGGTGTGCACACTGAACTGTTAGAATGACTGTGTATGCATGGAGGTGTGCACACTGAACTGTTAGAATGACTGTGTATGCATGGAGGTGTGCACACTGAACTGTTAGAATGATTGTGTCCCTCTGGAGGTGTGCACACTGAACTGTTAGAATGAGTGTGTCTACATGGAGGTGTGCACACTGAACTGTTAGAATATATCCACATGGAGGTGTGCACACTGTACTGTTAGAATGAGTGTGTCCACATGTTAGTGTGCACACTGAACTGTTAGAATGAGTGTGTCCCAGTGGAGGTGTGCACACTGAACTGTTAGAATGACTGTGTATGCATGGAGGTGTGCACACTGAACTGTTAGAATGATTGTGTCCCTCTGGATGTGTGCACACTGAAATGTTAGAATGAATGTGTCTACATGGAGGTGTGCACACTGAACTGTTAGAATGAGTGTGCCCACATGGAGGTGTGCACACTGAACTGTTAGAATGAGTGTGTATACATGGAGGTGTGTTCACTGAACTGTTAGAATGAGTGTGTCCACATGGAGGTGTGCACACTGAACTGTTAGAATGAGTGTGCCCACATGGAGGTGTGCACACTGAACTGTTAGAATGACTGTGTCCACATGGAGTTGTGCACACTGAACTGTTAGAATGTTTCCACATGGAGGTGTGCACACTTAACTGTTAGAATGATTGTGTCCACATGGAGGTGTGCACACTGAACTGTTGAAATGACTGCCCACATGGAGGTGTCCACACTGGACTGTTAGAATGAGTGTGTCCACATGGAGGTGTGCACACTGAACTGTTAGAATGAGTGTGTCCTCATGGAGATGTGCACACTGAACTGTTAGAATGATTGGGTCCACATGCAGGTGTGCACACTGAACTGTTAGAATGAGTGTGTCCTTGTGGAGGGGTGCACACTGAACTGTTAGAATGTATGCCCACATGGAGGTGTGCACACTGAAATGTTAGAATGAGTGTGTCCCTGTGGAGGTGTGCACACTGAACTGTTGGAATGATTGTGTCCACATGGAGGTGTGCACACTGAACTGTTAGAATGAGTGTGTCCACATGGAGGTGTGCACACTGAACTGTTAGAATGAGTGTGTCCACATGGAGGTGTGCACACTGAACTGTTAGAATGAGTGTGTCCACATGGAGGTGTGCACACTGAAATGTTAGAATAAGTGTGTCCACATGGAGGTGTGCACACTGACCTGTTAGAATGATTGTGTCCACATGCAGGTGTGCACACTGAACTGGTAAAATGACTGTGCCCACATGGAGGTGTGCACACTGAACTGTTAGAATGAGTGTGCCGACATGGAAGTGTCCACCTGAACTGTTAGAATGAGTGTGCCCACATGGAGGTGTGCACACTGAACTGTTAGAATGAGTGTGCCCACATGGAGGTGTGCACACTGAACAGTTAGAATGAGTGTGTCCACATGGAGGTGTGCAACCTGAACTGTTAGAATGAGTGTTTCCACATGGAGGTGTGCACACTGAACTGTTATAATGAGTGTGCCCATATGGAGGTGTGCACACTGAACTGTTAGAATGAGTGTGCCCACATGGAGTTGTGCACACTGAACTGTTAGAATGCGTGTGTCCCTGTGGAGGTGTGCACACTGAACTGTTAGAATGAGTGTGTCCACATGGAGGTGTGCACACTGAACTGTTAGAATGTGTGTGTCCACATGGAGGTGTGCACACTGAACTGTTAGAATGATTGTGCCCACATGGACGTGTGCACACTGAACTGTTAGAATGAGTGTGTCCACATGGAGGTGTGCACACTGAACTGTTAGAATGAGTGTGCCCACATGGAGTTGTGCACATTGAACTGTTAGAATGAGTTATCCCACATGGAGTTGTGCACACTGAACTGTTAGAATGATTGTGTCCACATGTAGGTGTGCACACTGAACTATTAGAATGACTGTGTCCACATGGAGGTGTGCACACTGAACTGTTAGAATGAGTGTGTCCCTGTGGAGTCGTGCACACTGAACTGTTAGAATGAGTGTGTCCACATGGAGGTGTGCACACTGAACTATTAGAATGACTGTGTCCACATGCACGTGTGCACACTGAACTGTTAGAATGACTGTGTCCACATGGAGGTGTGCACACTGAACTGTTAGAATGAGTGTGTCCCTGTGGAGTTGTGCACACTGAAATGTTAGAATGAGTGGGCCCACATGGAGGTGTGCACACTGAACTGTTAGAATATATCCACATGGAGGTGTGCACACTGAACTGTTAGAATATATCCACGTGGAGGTGTGCACACTGTACTGTTAGAATGAGTGTGTCCACATGGAGGTGTGCACACTGAACTGTTAGAATGAGTGTGTTCCAGTGGAGGTGTGCACACTGAACTGTTAGAATGAGTGTGCCCACATGGAGGTGTGCACACTGAAACGTTAGAATGAGTGTGTATACATGGAGGTGTGTTCACTGAACTGTTAGAATGAGTGTGTCCACATGGAGGTGTGCACACTGAACTGTTAGAATGAGTGTGCCCACATGGAGGTGTGCACACTGAACTGTTAGAATGACTGTGTCCACATGGAGTTGTGCACACTGAACTGTTAGAATGTTTCCACATGGAGGTGTGCACACTTAACTGTTAGAATGATTGTGTCCACATGGAGGTGTGCACACTGAACTGTTGAAATGACTGTGCCCACATGGAGGTGTCCACACTGGACTGTTAGAATGAGTGTGTCCACATGGAGGTGTGCACACTGAACTGTTAGAATGAGTGTGTCCACATGGAGGTGTGCACACTGAACTGTTAGAATGTGTGTGTCCACATGGAGGTGTGCACACTGAACTGTTAGAATGATTGTGCCCACATGGACGTGTGCACACTGAACTGTTAGAATGAGTGTGTCCACATGGAGGTGTGCACACTGAACTGTTAGAATGAGTGTGCCCACATGGAGTTGTGCACATTGAACTGTTAGAATGAGTTATCCCACATGGAGTTGTGCACACTGAACTGTTAGAATGATTGTGTCCACATGTAGGTGTGCACACTGAACTATTAGAATGACTGTGTCCACATGGAGGTGTGCACACTGAACTGTTAGAATGAGTGTGTCCCTGTGGAGGCGTGCACACTGAACTGTTAGAATGAGTGTGTCCACATGGAGGTGTGCACACTGAACTATTAGAATGACTGTGTCCACATGCACGTGTGCACACTGAACTGTTAGAATGACTGTGTCCACATGGAGGTGTGCACACTGAACTGTTAGAATGAGTGTGTCCCTGTGGAGTTGTGCACACTGAAATGTTAGAATGAGTGGGCCCACATGGAGGTGTGCACACTGAACTGTTAGAATATATCCACATGGAGGTGTGCACACTGTACTGTTAGAATGAGTGTGTCCACATGGAGGTGTGCACACTGAACTGTTAGAATGAGTGTGTTCCAGTGGAGGTGTGCACACTGAACTGTTAGAATGAGTGTGCCCACATGGAGGTGTGCACACTGAACTGTTAGAATGAGTGTGTATACATGGAGGTGTGTTCACTGAACTGTTAGAATGAGTGTGTCCACATGGAGGTGTGCACACTGAACTGTTAGAATGAGTGTGCCCACATGGAGGTGTGCACACTGAACTGTTAGAATGACTGTGTCCACATGGAGTTGTGCACACTGAACTGTTAGAATGTTTCCACATGGAGGTGTGCACACTTAACTGTTAGAATGATTGTGTCCACATGGAGGTGTGCACACTGAACTGTTGAAATGACTGTGCCCACATGGAGGTGTCCACACTGGACTGTTAGAATGAGTGTGTCCACATGGAGGTGTGCACACTGAACTGTTAGAATGAGTGTGTCCTCATGGAGATGTGCACACTGAACTGTTAGAATGATTGGGTCCACATGCAGGTGTGCACACTGAACTGTTAGAATGAGTGTGTCCTTGTGGAGGGGTGCACACTGAACTGTTAGAATGTGTATGCCCACATGGAGGTGTGCACACTGAAATGTTAGAATGAGTGTGTCCCTGTGGAGGTGTGCACACTGAACTGTTGGAATGATTGTGTCCACATGGAGGTGTGCACACTGAACTGTTAGAATGAGTGTGTCCACATGGAGGTGTGCACACTGAACTGTTAGAATGAGTGTGTCCACATGGAGGTGTGCACACTGAACTGTTAGAATGAGTGTGTCCACATGGAGGTGTGCACACTGAACTGTTAGAATAAGTGTGTCCACATGGAGGTGTGCACACTGACCTGTTAGAATGACTGTGTCCACATGCAGGTGTGCACACTGAACTGGTAAAATGACTGTGCCCACATGGAGGTGTGCACACTGAACTGTTAGAATGAGTGTGCCGACATGGAAGTGTCCACCTGAACTGTTAGAATGAGTGTGCCCACATGGAGGTGTGCACACTGAACTGTTAGAATGAGTGTGCCCACATGGAGGTGTGCACACTGAACAGTTAGAATGAGTGTGTCCACATGGAGGTGTGCAACCTGAACTGTTAGAATGAGTGTTTCCACATGGAGGTGTGCACACTGAACTGTTATAATGAGTGTGCCCACATGGAGGTGTGCACACTGAACTGTTAGAATGAGTGTGCCCACATGGAGTTGTGCACACTGAACTGTTAGAATGCGTGTGTCCCTGTGGAGGTGTGCACACTGAACTGTTAGAATGAGTGTGTCCACATGGAGGTGTGCACACTGAACAGTTAGAATGTGTGTGTCCACATGGAGGTGTGCACACTGAACTGTTAGAATGATTGTGCCCACATGGACGTGTGCACACTGAACTGTTAGAATGAGTGTGTCCACATGGAGGTGTGCACACTGAACTGTTAGAATGAGTGTGCCCACATGGAGTTGTGCACATTGAACTGTTAGAATGAGTTATCCCACATGGAGTTGTGCACACTGAACTGTTAGAATGATTGTGTCCACATGTAGGTGTGCACACTGAACTATTAGAATGACTGTGTCCACATGGAGGTGTGCACACTGAACTGTTAGAATGAGTGTGTCCCTGTGGAGTCGTGCACACTGAACTGTTAGAATGAGTGTGTCCACATGTAGGTGTGCACACTGAACTATTAGAATGACTGTGTCCACATGGAGGTGTGCACACTGAACTGTTAGAATGAGTGTGTCCCTGTGGAGTCGTGCACACTGAACTGTTAGAATGAGTGTGTCCACATGGAGGTGTGCACACTGAACTATTAGAATGACTGTGTCCACATGCACGTGTGCACACTGAACTGTTAGAATGACTGTGTCCACATGGAGGTGTGCACACTGAACTGTTAGAATGAGTGTGTCCCTGTGGAGTTGTGCACACTGAAATGTTAGAATGAGTGGGCCCACATGGAGGTGTGCACACTGAACTGTTAGAATATATCCACATGGAGGTGTGCACACTGAACTGTTAGAATATATCCACATGGAGGTGTGCACACTGTACTGTTAGAATGAGTGTGTCCACATGGAGGTGTGCACACTGAACTGTTAGAATGAGTGTGTTCCAGTGGAGGTGTGCACACTGAACTGTTAGAATGACTGTGTATGCATGGAGGTGTGCACACTGAACTGTTAGAATGAGTGTGCCCACATGGAGGTGTAAACACTGAACTGTTAGAATGAGTGTGCCCACATGGAGGTGTGCACACTGAACTGTTAGTATGAGTGTGTCCACAAGGAGGTGTGCACACTGAACTGTTAGAATGAGTGTGTCCACATGGAGGTGTGCACACTGAACTGTTAGAATGACTGTGTCCACATGGAGGTGTGCACACTGAACTGTTAGAATGAGTGTGCCCACATGGAGGTGTGCACACTGAACTGTTAGAATGAGTGTGTCCCTGTGGAGGTGTGCACACTGAAATGTTAGAATGAGTGTGTCCACATGGAGTTGTGAACACTGAACTGTTAGAATTATTGTGTCCACATGGAGGTGTGCACACTGAACTGTAAGAATGACTGTGTCCTCATGGAGGTGTGCACACTGAACTGTTAGAATGAGTGTGTCCACATGGAGGTGTGCACACAGAACTGTTAGAATGAGTGTGTCCACATGGAGGTGTGCACACAGAACTGTTAGAATGAGTGTGTCCACATGGATGTGTGCACACTGAACTGTTAAAATGAGTGTGCCCACAAGGAGGTGTGCACCCTGAACTGTTAGAATGAGTGTGCCCACATGGAGGTGTGCACACTGAACTGTTAGAATGTGTGTGCCCACATGGTGGTGTTCACACTGAACTGTTAGAATGAGTGTGCCCACATGGAGGTGTGCACACTGAACTATTAAAATGAGTGGGCCCACATGGAAGTGTGCAAACTGAACTGTTAGAATGAGTGTGCCCACATGGAGGTGTGCAAACTGAACTGTTAGAATGAGTGTGTCCACATGGAGGTGTGCACACTGAACTGTTAGACTGAATGTGCCCACATGGAGGTGTGCACACTGAACTGTTAGAATGATTGTGTCCACATGGAGGTGTGCACACTGAACTGTTAGAATGAGTGTGTCCACATGGAGGTGTGCACACTGAACTGTTAGAATGACTGTGTCCACGTGGAGGTTTGCACACTGAACTGTTAGAATGAGTGTGCCCACATGGCGGTGTGCACACTGAACTGTTAGAATGAGTGTGTCCACATGGAGGTGTGCACACTGAACTGTTAGAATGAGTGTGCCCACATGGAGTTGTGAACACTGAACTGTTAGAATGATTGTGTCCACATTGAGGTGTGCACACTGAACTGTAAGAATGACTGTGTCCTCATGGAGGTGTGCACACTGAACTGTTAGAATGAGTGTGTCCATATGGAGGTGTGCACACTGAACTGTTAGAATGTTTCCCCATGGAGGTGTGCACATTGAACTGTTAGAATGAGTGTGCTCACATGGAGGTGTGCACACTGAACTGTTAGAATGAGTGTGTCCACATGGATGTGTGCACACTGAACTGTTAGAATGAGTGTGCCCACATATAGATGTGCAAACTGAAATGTTAGAATGATTGTGTCCACATGGAGGTGTTCACACTGTACTGTTAGAATGACTGTGTCCACATGGAGGTGTGCACACTGAACTGTTAGAATGAGTGTGTCCCTGTGGAGGTGTGCACACTGAACTTTTAGAATGAGTGTTTACACATGGAGGTGTGCACACTGAGCTGTTAGAATGAGTGTGCCCACATGGAAGTGTGCACACTGAACTGTTAGAATATGTCCACATGGAGGTGTGCACACTCTACTGTTAGAATGAGTGTGTCCACATGGAGGTGTGCACACTGAACTGTTAGAATGATTGTGTCCCTGTGGAGGTGTGCACACTGAACTGTTAGAATGACTGTGTATGCATGGAGTTGTGCACAATGAACTGATAGAATGAGTTTGTCCACATGGAGGTGTGCACACTGAACTGTTAGAATGAGTGTGCCCACAAGGAGGTGTGCACCCTGAACTGTTAGAATGAGTGTGCCCACATGGAGGTGTGCACACTGAACTGTTAGAATGTGTGTGCCCACATGGTGGTGTTCACACTGAACTGTTAGAATGAGTGTGCCCACATGGAGGTGTGCACACTGAACTGTTAAAATGAGTGGGCCCACATGGAAGTGTGCAAACTGAACTGTTAGAATGAGTGTGTCCACATGGAGGTGTGCACACTGAACTGTTAGACTGAATGTGCCCACATGGAGGTGTGCACACTGAACTGTTAGAATGATTGTGTCCACATGGAGGTGTGCACACTGAACTGTTAGAATGAGTGTGTCCACATGGAGGTGTGCACACTGACCTGTTAGAATGATTGTGTCCACATGCAGGTGTGCACACTGAACTGTTAAAATGACTGTGCCCACATGGAGGTGTGCACACTGAACTGTTAGAATGAGTGTGCCGACATGGAAGTGTCCAGCTGAACTGTTAGAATGAGTGTGCCCACATGGAGGTGTGCACACTGAACTGTTAGAATGAGTGTGCCCACATGGAGGTGTGCACACTGAACAGTTAGAATGAGTGTGTCCACATGGAAGTGTGCAACCTGAACTGTTAGAATGAGTGTTTCCATATGGAGGTGTGCACACTGAACTGTTATAATGAGTGTGCCCACATGGAGGTGTGCACACTGAACTGTTAGAATGAGTGTGCCCACATGGAGTTGTGCACACTGAACTGTTAGAATGCATGTGTCCCTGTGGAGGTGTACACACTGAACTGTTAGAATGAGTGTGTCCACATGGAGGTGTGCACACTGAACTGTTAGAATGTGTGTGTCCACATGGAGGTGTGCACACTGAACTGTTAGAATGATTGTGCCCACATGGACGTGTGCACACTAAACTGATAGGATGAGTGTGTCCACATGGAGGTGTGCACACTGAACTGTTAGAATGAGTGTGCCCACATGGAGTTGTGCACATTGAACTGTTAGAATGAGTGTGCCCACATGGAGTTGTGCACACTGAACTGTTAGAATGATTGTGTCCCTCTGGAGGTTTGCACACTGAAATGTTAGAATGAGTGTGTCTACATGGAGGTCTGCACACTGAACTGTTAGAATGACTGTGTCTTCATGGAGGTGTGCACACTGAATTGTTAGAATGATTGTGTCCCTGTGGAGGTTTCACACTGAAATGTTAGAATGAGTGTGTCTACATGGAGGTGAGCACACTGAACTGTTAGAATGTGTCCACATGGAGGTGTGCACATTGAAATGTTAGAATGAGTGTGGCCACATGGAGGTGTGCACACTGAACTGTTAGAATGATTGTATCCCTGTGGAGCTGTGCACACTGAAATGTTAGAATGAGTGTTCCCTGTGGAGGTGTGCACACTGAACTGTTAGAATGAGTGTGTCCACATGGAGGTGTGCACACTGAACTGTTAGAATGAGTGTGTCCACATGGAGGTGTGCACACTGAACTGTTAGAATGAGTGTGTCCACATGGAGGTGTGCACACTGAACTGTTAGAATGATTGTGTCCACATGGAGGTGTGCACACTGAACTGTTAGAATGAGTGTGTCCACATGGAGGTGTGCACACTGACCTGTTAGAATGATTGTGTCCACATGCAGGTGTGCACACTGAACTGTTAAAATGACTGTGCCCACATGGAGGTGTGCACACTGAACTGTTAGAATGAGTGTGCCGACATGGAAGTGTCCACCTGAACTGTTAGAATGAGTGTGCCCACATGGAGGTGTGCACACTGAACTGTTAGAATGAGTGTGCCCACATGGAGGTGTGCACACTGAACAGTTAGAATGAGTGTGTCCACATGGAGGTGTGCAACCTGAACTGTTAGAATGAGTGTTTCCACATGGAGGTGTGCACACTGAACTGTTATAATGAGTGTGCCCATATGGAGGTGTGCACACTGAACTGTTAGAATGAGTGTGCCCACATGGAGTTGTGCACACTGAACTGTTAGAATGCGTGTGTCCCTGTGGAGGTGTGCACACTGAACTGTTAGAATGAGTGTGTCCACATGGAGGTGTGCACACTGAACTGTTAGAATGTGTGTGTCCACATGGAGGTGTGCACACTGAACTGTTAGAATGATTGTGCCCACATGGACGTGTGCACACTGAACTGTTAGAATGAGTGTGTCCACATGGAGGTGTGCACACTGAACTGTTAGAATGAGTGTGCCCACATGGAGTTGTGCACATTGAACTGTTAGAATGAGTTATCCCACATGGAGTTGTGCACACTGAACTGTTAGAATGATTGTGTCCACATGTAGGTGTGCACACTGAACTATTAGAATGACTGTGTCCACATGGAGGTGTGCACACTGAACTGTTAGAATGAGTGTGTCCCTGTGGAGTCGTGCACACTGAACTGTTAGAATGAGTGTGTCCACATGGAGGTGTGCACACTGAACTATTAGAATGACTGTGTCCACATGCACGTGTGCACACTGAACTGTTAGAATGACTGTGTCCACATGGAGGTGTGCACACTGAACTGTTAGAATGAGTGTGTCCCTGTGGAGTTGTGCACACTGAAATGTTAGAATGAGTGGGCCCACATGGAGGTGTGCACACTGAACTGTTAGAATATATCCACATGGAGGTGTGCACACTGAACTGTTAGAATATATCCACGTGGAGGTGTGCACACTGTACTGTTAGAATGAGTGTGTCCACATGGAGGTGTGCACACTGAACTGTTAGAATGAGTGTGTTCCAGTGGAGGTGTGCACACTGAACTGTTAGAATGAGTGTGCCCACATGGAGGTGTGCACACTGAAACGTTAGAATGAGTGTGTATACATGGAGGTGTGTTCACTGAACTGTTAGAATGAGTGTGTCCACATGGAGGTGTGCACACTGAACTGTTAGAATGAGTGTGCCCACATGGAGGTGTGCACACTGAACTGTTAGAATGACTGTGTCCACATGGAGTTGTGCACACTGAACTGTTAGAATGTTTCCACATGGAGGTGTGCACACTTAACTGTTAGAATGATTGTGTCCACATGGAGGTGTGCACACTGAACTGTTGAAATGACTGTGCCCACATGGAGGTGTCCACACTGGACTGTTAGAATGAGTGTGTCCACATGGAGGTGTGCACACTGAACTGTTAGAATGAGTGTGTCCACATGGAGGTGTGCACACTGAACTGTTAGAATGTGTGTGTCCACATGGAGGTGTGCACACTGAACTGTTAGAATGATTGTGCCCACATGGACGTGTGCACACTGAACTGTTAGAATGAGTGTGTCCACATGGAGGTGTGCACACTGAACTGTTAGAATGAGTGTGCCCACATGGAGTTGTGCACATTGAACTGTTAGAATGAGTTATCCCACATGGAGTTGTGCACACTGAACTGTTAGAATGATTGTGTCCACATGTAGGTGTGCACACTGAACTATTAGAATGACTGTGTCCACATGGAGGTGTGCACACTGAACTGTTAGAATGAGTGTGTCCCTGTGGAGTCGTGCACACTGAACTGTTAGAATGAGTGTGTCCACATGGAGGTGTGCACATCTGAACTATTAGAATGACTGTGTCCACATGCACGTGTGCACACTGAACTGTTAGAATGACTGTGTCCACATGGAGGTGTGCACACTGAACTGTTAGAATGAGTGTGTCCCTGTGGAGTTGTGCACACTGAAATGTTAGAATGAGTGGGCCCACATGGAGGTGTGCACACTGAACTGTTAGAATATATCCACATGGAGGTGTGCACACTGTACTGTTAGAATGAGTGTGTCCACATGGAGGTGTGCACACTGAACTGTTAGAATGAGTGTGTTCCAGTGGAGGTGTGCACACTGAACTGTTAGAATGAGTGTGCCCACATGGAGGTGTGCACACTGAACTGTTAGAATGAGTGTGTATACATGGAGGTGTGTTCACTGAACTGTTAGAATGAGTGTGTCCACATGGAGGTGTGCACACTGAACTGTTAGAATGAGTGTGCCCACATGGAGGTGTGCACACTGAACTGTTAGAATGACTGTGTCCACATGGAGTTGTGCACACTGAACTGTTAGAATGTTTCCACATGGAGGTGTGCACACTTAACTGTTAGAATGATTGTGTCCACATGGAGGTGTGCACACTGAACTGTTGAAATGACTGTGCCCACATGGAGGTGTCCACACTGGACTGTTAGAATGAGTGTGTCCACATGGAGGTGTGCACACTGAACTGTTAGAATGAGTGTGTCCTCATGGAGATGTGCACACTGAACTGTTAGAATGATTGGGTCCACATGCAGGTGTGCACACTGAACTGTTAGAATGAGTGTGTCCTTGTGGAGGGGTGCACACTGAACTGTTAGAATGTGTATGCCCACATGGAGGTGTGCACACTGAAATGTTAGAATGAGTGTGTCCCTGTGGAGGTGTGCACACTGAACTGTTGGAATGATTGTGTCCACATGGAGGTGTGCACACTGAACTGTTAGAATGAGTGTGTCCACATGGAGGTGTGCACACTGAACTGTTAGAATGAGTGTGTCCACATGGAGGTGTGCACACTGAACTGTTAGAATGAGTGTGTCCACATGGAGGTGTGCACACTGAACTGTTAGAATAAGTGTGTCCACATGGAGGTGTGCACACTGACCTGTTAGAATGACTGTGTCCACATGCAGGTGTGCACACTGAACTGGTAAAATGACTGTGCCCACATGGAGGTGTGCACACTGAACTGTTAGAATGAGTGTGCCGACATGGAAGTGTCCACCTGAACTGTTAGAATGAGTGTGCCCACATGGAGGTGTGCACACTGAACTGTTAGAATGAGTGTGCCCACATGGAGGTGTGCACACTGAACAGTTAGAATGAGTGTGTCCACATGGAGGTGTGCAACCTGAACTGTTAGAATGAGTGTTTCCACATGGAGGTGTGCACACTGAACTGTTATAATGAGTGTGCCCACATGGAGGTGTGCACACTGAACTGTTAGAATGAGTGTGCCCACATGGAGTTGTGCACACTGAACTGTTAGAATGCGTGTGTCCCTGTGGAGGTGTGCACACTGAACTGTTAGAATGAGTGTGTCCACATGGAGGTGTGCACACTGAACAGTTAGAATGTGTGTGTCCACATGGAGGTGTGCACACTGAACTGTTAGAATGATTGTGCCCACATGGACGTGTGCACACTGAACTGTTAGAATGAGTGTGTCCACATGGAGGTGTGCACACTGAACTGTTAGAATGAGTGTGCCCACATGGAGTTGTGCACATTGAACTGTTAGAATGAGTTATCCCACATGGAGTTGTGCACACTGAACTGTTAGAATGATTGTGTCCACATGTAGGTGTGCACACTGAACTATTAGAATGACTGTGTCCACATGGAGGTGTGCACACTGAACTGTTAGAATGAGTGTGTCCCTGTGGAGTCGTGCACACTGAACTGTTAGAATGAGTGTGTCCACATGTAGGTGTGCACACTGAACTATTAGAATGACTGTGTCCACATGGAGGTGTGCACACTGAACTGTTAGAATGAGTGTGTCCCTGTGGAGTCGTGCACACTGAACTGTTAGAATGAGTGTGTCCACATGGAGGTGTGCACACTGAACTATTAGAATGACTGTGTCCACATGCACGTGTGCACACTGAACTGTTAGAATGACTGTGTCCACATGGAGGTGTGCACACTGAACTGTTAGAATGAGTGTGTCCCTGTGGAGTTGTGCACACTGAAATGTTAGAATGAGTGGGCCCACATGGAGGTGTGCACACTGAACTGTTAGAATATATCCACATGGAGGTGTGCACACTGAACTGTTAGAATATATCCACATGGAGGTGTGCACACTGTACTGTTAGAATGAGTGTGTCCACATGGAGGTGTGCACACTGAACTGTTAGAATGAGTGTGTTCCAGTGGAGGTGTGCACACTGAACTGTTAGAATGACTGTGTATGCATGGAGGTGTGCACACTGAACTGTTAGAATGAGTGTGCCCACATGGAGGTGTAAACACTGAACTGTTAGAATGAGTGTGCCCACATGGAGGTGTGCACACTGAACTGTTAGTATGAGTGTGTCCACAAGGAGGTGTGCACACTGAACTGTTAGAATGAGTGTGTCCACATGGAGGTGTGCACACTGAACTGTTAGAATGACTGTGTCCACATGGAGGTGTGCACACTGAACTGTTAGAATGAGTGTGCCCACATGGAGGTGTGCACACTGAACTGTTAGAATGAGTGTGTCCCTGTGGAGGTGTGCACACTGAAATGTTAGAATGAGTGTGTCCACATGGAGTTGTGAACACTGAACTGTTAGAATTATTGTGTCCACATGGAGGTGTGCACACTGAACTGTAAGAATGACTGTGTCCTCATGGAGGTGTGCACACTGAACTGTTAGAATGAGTGTGTCCACATGGAGGTGTGCACACAGAACTGTTAGAATGAGTGTGTCCACATGGAGGTGTGCACACAGAACTGTTAGAATGAGTGTGTCCACATGGATGTGTGCACACTGAACTGTTAAAATGAGTGTGCCCACAAGGAGGTGTGCACCCTGAACTGTTAGAATGAGTGTGCCCACATGGAGGTGTGCACACTGAACTGTTAGAATGTGTGTGCCCACATGGTGGTGTTCACACTGAACTGTTAGAATGAGTGTGCCCACATGGAGGTGTGCACACTGAACTATTAAAATGAGTGGGCCCACATGGAAGTGTGCAAACTGAACTGTTAGAATGAGTGTGCCCACATGGAGGTGTGCAAACTGAACTGTTAGAATGAGTGTGTCCACATGGAGGTGTGCACACTGAACTGTTAGACTGAATGTGCCCACATGGAGGTGTGCACACTGAACTGTTAGAATGATTGTGTCCACATGGAGGTGTGCACACTGAACTGTTAGAATGAGTGTGTCCCACATGGAGGTGTGCACACTGAACTGTTAGAATGACTGTGTCCACGTGGAGGTTTGCACACTGAACTGTTAGAATGAGTGTGCCCACATGGCGGTGTGCACACTGAACTGTTAGAATGAGTGTGTCCACATGGAGGTGTGCACACTGAACTGTTAGAATGAGTGTGCCCACATGGAGTTGTGAACACTGAACTGTTAGAATGATTGTGTCCACATTGAGGTGTGCACACTGAACTGTAAGAATGACTGTGTCCTCATGGAGGTGTGCACACTGAACTGTTAGAATGAGTGTGTCCATATGGAGGTGTGCACACTGAACTGTTAGAATGTTTCCCCATGGAGGTGTGCACATTGAACTGTTAGAATGAGTGTGCTCACATGGAGGTGTGCACACTGAACTGTTAGAATGAGTGTGTCCACATGGATGTGTGCACACTGAACTGTTAGAATGAGTGTGCCCACATATAGATGTGCAAACTGAAATGTTAGAATGATTGTGTCCACATGGAGGTGTTCACACTGTACTGTTAGAATGACTGTGTCCACATGGAGGTGTGCACACTGAACTGTTAGAATGAGTGTGTCCCTGTGGAGGTGTGCACACTGAACTTTTAGAATGAGTGTTTACACATGGAGGTGTGCACACTGAGCTGTTAGAATGAGTGTGCCCACATGGAAGTGTGCACACTGAACTGTTAGAATATGTCCACATGGAGGTGTGCACACTCTACTGTTAGAATGAGTGTGTCCACATGGAGGTGTGCACACTGAACTGTTAGAATGATTGTGTCCCTGTGGAGGTGTGCACACTGAACTGTTAGAATGACTGTGTATGCATGGAGTTGTGCACAATGAACTGATAGAATGAGTTTGTCCACATGGAGGTGTGCACACTGAACTGTTAGAATGAGTGTGCCCACAAGGAGGTGTGCACCCTGAACTGTTAGAATGAGTGTGCCCACATGGAGGTGTGCACACTGAACTGTTAGAATGTGTGTGCCCCACATGGTGGTGTTCACACTGAACTGTTAGAATGAGTGTGCCCACATGGAGGTGTGCACACTGAACTGTTAAAATGAGTGGGCCCACATGGAAGTGTGCAAACTGAACTGTTAGAATGAGTGTGTCCACATGGAGGTGTGCACACTGAACTGTTAGACTGAATGTGCCCACATGGAGGTGTGCACACTGAACTGTTAGAATGATTGTGTCCACATGGAGGTGTGCACACTGAACTGTTAGAATGAGTGTGTCCACATGGAGGTGTGCACACTGACCTGTTAGAATGATTGTGTCCACATGCAGGTGTGCACACTGAACTGTTAAAATGACTGTGCCCACATGGAGGTGTGCACACTGAACTGTTAGAATGAGTGTGCCGACATGGAAGTGTCCAGCTGAACTGTTAGAATGAGTGTGCCCACATGGAGGTGTGCACACTGAACTGTTAGAATGAGTGTGCCCACATGGAGGTGTGCACACTGAACAGTTAGAATGAGTGTGTCCACATGGAAGTGTGCAACCTGAACTGTTAGAATGAGTGTTTCCATATGGAGGTGTGCACACTGAACTGTTATAATGAGTGTGCCCACATGGAGGTGTGCACACTGAACTGTTAGAATGAGTGTGCCCACATGGAGTTGTGCACACTGAACTGTTAGAATGCATGTGTCCCTGTGGAGGTGTACACACTGAACTGTTAGAATGAGTGTGTCCACATGGAGGTGTGCACACTGAACTGTTAGAATGTGTGTGTCCACATGGAGGTGTGCACACTGAACTGTTAGAATGATTGTGCCCACATGGACGTGTGCACACTAAACTGATAGGATGAGTGTGTCCACATGGAGGTGTGCACACTGAACTGTTAGAATGAGTGTGCCCACATGGAGTTGTGCACATTGAACTGTTAGAATGAGTGTGCCCACATGGAGTTGTGCACACTGAACTGTTAGAATGATTGTGTCCCTCTGGAGGTTTGCACACTGAAATGTTAGAATGAGTGTGTCTACATGGAGGTCTGCACACTGAACTGTTAGAATGACTGTGTCTTCATGGAGGTGTGCACACTGAATTGTTAGAATGATTGTGTCCCTGTGGAGGTTTCACACTGAAATGTTAGAATGAGTGTGTCTACATGGAGGTGAGCACACTGAACTGTTAGAATGTGTCCACATGGAGGTGTGCACATTGAAATGTTAGAATGAGTGTGGCCACATGGAGGTGTGCACACTGAACTGTTAGAATGATTGTATCCCTGTGGAGCTGTGCACACTGAAATGTTAGAATGAGTGTTCCCTGTGGAGGTGTGCACACTGAACTGTTAGAATGAGTGTGTCCACATGGAGGTGTGCACACTGAACTGTTAGAATGAGTGTGTCAACATGGAGGTGTGCACAGTGAACTGTTAGAATGAGTGTGCCCACATGGAGGTTTGCACAATGAACTGTTAGATTGAGTGTGGCCACATGGAGGTGTGCACAGTGAACTGTTAGAATGAGTGTGTCCACATGGAGATGTGAACACTGAACTGTTAGAATGAGTGTATCCCTGTGGAGGTGTGCACACTGAACTGTTAGAATGAGTGTCTCCACATGGAGGTGTGTACACTGAACTGTTTAAATGAGTGTGTCCACATGGAGGTGTGCACACTGAACTGTTAGAAGGAGTGTGCCCACATGGAGGTGTCCACACTGGACTGTTAGAATGAGTGTGTCCACATGGAGGTGTGCACACTGAACTGTTAGAATGAGTGTGTCCCATGGAGGTGTGCACACTGAACTGTTAGAATGATTGGGTCCACATGCAGGTGTGCACACTGAACTGTTAGAATGAGTGTGTCCTTGTGGAGGGGTGCACACTGAACTGTTAGAATGTGTATGCCCACATGGAGGTGTGAACACTGAAATGTTAGAATGAGTGTGTCCCTGTGGAGGTGTGCACACTGAACTGTTGGAATGATTGTGTCCACATGGAGGTGTGCACACTGAACTGTTAGAATGAGTGTGTCCACATGGATGTGTGCACACTGAACTGTTAGAATGAGTGTGTCCACATGGAGGTGTGCACACTGAACTGTTAGAATGAGTGTGTCCACATGGAGGTGTGCACACTGAACTGTTAGAATAAGTGTGTCCACATGGAGGTGTGCACACTGACCTGTTAGAATGATTGTGTCCACATGCAGGTGTGCACACTGAACTGTTAAAATGACTGTGCCCACAGGGAGGTGTGTACACTGAACTGTTAGAATGACTGTGTCCACATGGAGGTTTGCACACTGAACTGTTAGAATGAGTGTGCCCACATGGCGGTGTGCACACTGAACTGTTAGAATGAGTGTGTCCACATGGAGGTGTGCACACTGAACTGTTAGAATGAGTGTGCCCACATGGAGTTGTGAACACTGAACTGTTAGAATGATTGTGTCCACATTGAGGTGTGCACACTGAACTGTAAGAATGACTGTGTCCTCATGGAGGTGTGCACACTGAACTGTTAGAATGAGTGTGTCCATATGGAGGTGTGCACACTGAACTGTTAGAATGTTTCCCCATGGAGGTGTGCACATTGAACTGTTAGAATGAGTGTGCTCACATGGAGGTGTGCACACTGAACTGTTAGAATGAGTGTGTCCACATGGATGTGTGCACACTGAACTGTTAGAATGAGTGTGCCCACATATAGATGTGCAAACTGAAATGTTAGAATGATTGTGTCCACATGGAGGTGTTCACACTGTACTGTTAGAATGACTGTGTCCACATGGAGGTGTGCACACTGAACTGTTAGAATGAGTGTGTCCCTGTGGAGGTGTGCACACTGAACTTTTAGAATGAGTGTTTACACATGGAGGTGTGCACACTGAGCTGTTAGAATGAGTGTGCCCACATGGAAGTGTGCACACTGAACTGTTAGAATATGTCCACATGGAGGTGTGCACACTCTACTGTTAGAATGAGTGTGTCCACATGGAGGTGTGCACACTGAACTGTTAGAATGATTGTGTCCCTGTGGAGGTGTGCACACTGAACTGTTAGAATGACTGTGTATGCATGGAGTTGTGCACAATGAACTGATAGAATGAGTTTGTCCACATGGAGGTGTGCACACTGAACTGTTAGAATGAGTGTGCCCACAAGGAGGTGTGCACCCTGAACTGTTAGAATGAGTGTGCCCACATGGAGGTGTGCACACTGAACTGTTAGAATGTGTGTGCCCACATGGTGGTGTTTACACTGAACTGTTAGAATGAGTGTGCCCACATGGAGGTGTGCACACTGAACTGTTAAAATGAGTGGGCCCACATGGAAGTGTGCAAACTGAACTGTTAGAATGAGTGTGTCCACATGGAGGTGTGCACACTGAACTGTTAGACTGAATGTGCCCACATGGAGGTGTGCACACTGAACTGTTAGAATGATTGTGTCCACATGGAGGTGTGCACACTGAACTGTTAGAATGAGTGTGTCCACATGGAGGTGTGCACACTGACCTGTTAGAATGATTGTGTCCACATGCAGGTGTGCACACTGAACTGTTAGAATGAGTGTGTCCACATGGAGGTGTGCACACTGAACTGTTAGAATGAGTGTGCCGACATGGAAGTGTCCAGCTGAACTGTTAGAATGAGTGTGCCCACATGGAGGTGTGCACACTGAACTGTTAGAATGAGTGTGCCCACATGGAGGTGTGCACACTGAACAGTTAGAATGAGTGTGTCCACATGGAGGTGTGCAACCTGAACTGTTATAATGAGTGTGCCCACATGGAGGTGTGCACACTGAACTGTTAGAATGAGTGTGCCCACATGGAGTTGTGCACACTGAACTGTTAGAATGCATGTGTCCCTGTGGAGGTGTACACACTGAACTGTTAGAATGAGTGTGTCCACATGGAGGTGTGCACACTGAACTGTTAGAATGTGTGTGTCCACATGGAGGTGTGCACACTGAACTGTTAGAATGATTGTGCCCACATGGACGTGTGCACACTAAACTGATAGGATGAGTGTGTCCACATGGAGGTGTGCACACTGAACTGTTAGAATGAGTGTGCCCACATGGAGTTGTGCACATTGAACTGTTAGAATGAGTGTGCCCACATGGAGTTGTGCACACTGAACTGTTAGAATGATTGTGTCCCTCTGGAGGTTTGCACACTGAAATGTTAGAATGAGTGTGTCTACATGGAGGTCTGCACACTGAACTGTTAGAATGACTGTGTCTTCATGGAGGTGTGCACACTGAATTGTTAGAATGATTGTGTCCCTGTGGAGGTTTCACACTGAAATGTTAGAATGAGTGTGTCTACATGGAGGTGAGCACACTGAACTGTTAGAATGTGTCCACATGGAGGTGTGCACATTGAAATGTTAGAATGAGTGTGGCCACATGGAGGTGTGCACACTGAACTGTTAGAATGATTGTATCCCTGTGGAGCTGTGCACACTGAAATGTTAGAATGAGTGTTCCCTGTGGAGGTGTGCACACTGAACTGTTAGAATGAGTGTGTCCACATGGAGGTGGGCACACTGAACTGTTAGAATGAGTGTGTCCACATGGAGGTGTGCACAGTGAACTGTTAGAATGAGTGTGCCCACATGGAGGTTTGCACAATGAACTGTTAGAATGAGTGTGGCCACATGGAGGTGTGCACAGTGAACTGTTAGAATGAGTGTGTCCACATGGAGATGTGAACACTGAACTGTTAGAATGAGTGTATCCCTGTGGAGGTGTGCACACTGAACTGTTAGAATGAGTGTCTCCACATGGAGGTGTGTACACTGAACTGTTTAAATGAGTGTGTCCACATGGAGGTGTGCACACTGAACTGTTAGAAGGAGTGTGCCCACATGGAGGTGTCCACACTGGACTGTTAGAATGAGTGTGTCCACATGGAGGTGTGCACACTGAACTGTTAGAATGAGTGTGTCCCATGGAGGTGTGCACACTGAACTGTTAGAATGATTGGGTCCACATGCAGGTGTGCACACTGAACTGTTAGAATGAGTGTGTCCCTGTGGAGGGGTGCACACTGAACTGTTAGAATGTGTATGCCCACATGGAGGTGTGAACACTGAAATGTTAGAATGATTGTGTCCCTGTGGAGGTGTGCACACTGAACTGTTGGAATGATTGTGTCCACATGGAGGTGTGCACACTGAACTGTTAGAATGAGTGTGTCCACATGGATGTGTGCACACTGAACTGTTAGAATGAGTGTGTCCACATGGAGGTGTGCACACTGAACTGTTAGAATGAGTGTGTCCACATGGAGGTGTGCACACTGAACTGTTAGAATAAGTGTGTCCACATGGAGGTGTGCACACTGACCTGTTAGAATGATTGTGTCCACATGCAGGTGTGCACACTGAACTGTTAAAATGACTGTGCCCACAGGGAGGTGTGCACACTGAACTGTTAGAATGAGTGTGCCGACATGGAAGTGTCCACCTGAACTGTTAGAATGAGTGTGCCCACATGGAGGTGTGCACACTGAACTGTTAGAATGAGTGTGCCCACATGGAGGTGTGCACACTGAACAGTTAGAATGAGTGTGTCCACATGGAGGTGTGCAACCTGAACTGTTAGAATGAGTGTATCCACATGGAGGTGTGCACACTGAACTGTTATAATGAGTGTGCCCACATGGAGGTGTGCACACTGAACTGTTAGAATGAGTGTGCCCACATGGAGTTGTGCACACTGAACTGTTAGAATGAGTGTGTCCCTGTGGAGGTGTGCATACTGAAATGTTAGAATGAGTGTGTCCACATGGAGGTGTGCACACTGAACTGTTAGAATGTGTCAGTCCACATGGAGGTGTGCACACTGAACTGTTAGAATGATTGTGCCCACATGGACGTGTGCACACTGAACTGTTAGAATGAGTGTGTCCACATGGAGGTGTGCACACTGAACTGTTAGAATGAGTGTGCCCACATGGAGTTGTGCACATTGAACTGTTAGAATGAGTGTGCGCACATGGAGTTGTGCACACTGAACTGTTAGAATGATTGTGTCCACATGTAGGTGTGCACACTGAACTGTTAGAATGACTGTGTCCACATGGACTTGTGGACACTGAACTGTTAGAATGAGTGTGTCCCTGTGGAGTCGTGCACACTGAACTGTTAGAATGAGTGTGTCCACATGGAGGTGTGCACACTGAACTATTAGAATGACTGTGTCCACATGCAGGTGTGCACACTGAACTGTTAGTATGAGTGTGCCCACATGGAGGTGTGCACACTGAACTGTTAGAATGAGTGTGTCCCTGTGGAGTTGTGCACACTGAAATGTTAGAATGAGTGGGCCCACATGGAGTTGTGCACACTGAACTGTTAGCATATATCCACATGGAGGTGTGCACACTGAACTGCTAGAATATATCCACATGGAGGTGTGCACACTGTACTGTTAGAATGAGTGTGTCCACATGTTAGTGTGCACACTGAACTGTTAGAATGAGTGTGTCCCAGTGGAGGTGTGCACACTGAACTGTTAGAATGACTGTGTATGCATGGAGGTGTGCACACTGAACTGTTAGAATGATTGTGTCCCTCTGGAGGTGTGCACACTGAAATGTTAGAATGAATGTGTCTACATGGAGGTGTGCACACTGAACTGTTAGAATGACTGTGTCTGCATGGAGGTGTGCACACTGAATTGTTAGAATGATTGTGTCCCTGTGGAGGTTTCACACTGAAATGTTAGAATGAGTGTGTCTACATGGAGGTGAGCACACTGAACTGTTAGAATGTGTCCACATGGAGGTGTGCACATTGAACTGTTAGAATGAGTGTGGCCACATGTAGGTGTGCACACTGAACTGTTAGAATGATTGTATCCCTGTGGAGCTGTGCACATTGAAATGTTAGAATGAGTGTTCCCTGTGGAGGTGTGCACACTGAACTGTTAGAATGAGTGTGTCCACATGGAGGTGTGCACACTGAACTGTTAGAATGAGTGTGTCCACATGGAGGTGTGCACAGTGAACTGTTAGAATGAGTGTGCCCACATGGAGGTCTGCACAATGAACTGTTAGAATGAGTGTGGCCACATGGAGGTGTGCACAGTGAACTGTTAGAATGAGTGTGTCCACATGGAGATGTGAACACTGAACTGTTAGAATGAGTGTATCCCTGTGGAGGTGTGCACACTGAACTGTTAGAATGAGTGTCTCCACATGGAGGTGTGCACACTCAACTGTTAGAATGAGTGTGCCCACATGGAGGTGTGTACACTGAACTGTTTAAATGAGTGTGTCCACATGGAGGTGTGCACACTGAACTGTTAGAATGAGTGTGTCCACATGGAGGTGTGCACACTGAACTGTTAGAATGAGTGTGCCCACATGGAGGTGTGCAAACTGAACTGTTAGAATGAGTGTGCGCACATGGAGGTGTGCACACTGAACTGTTAGAATGATTGTGTCCACGTGCAAGTGTGCACACTGAACTGTTAGCATGAGTGTGTCCCTGTGGAGGTGTGCACACTGAACTGTTAGAATGAGTGTGTCCATGTGGAGGTGTGCACACTGAAATGTTAGAATGAGTGTGTCCACATGGAAGTGTGCACACTGAACTGTTAGAATTTGTCCACATGGAGTTGTGCACACTGAACTGTAAGAATGAGTGTTTCCACATGGAGGTGTGCACATTGAACTGTTAGAATGAGTGTGCCCACATGGAGGTGTGCACACTGAACTGTTAGAATGAGTGTGTCCACATGGATGTGTGCACACTGAACTGTTAGAATGAGTGTGCCCACATGGAGATGTGCAAACTGAAATGTTAGAATGATTGTGTACACATGGAGGTGTTCACACTGTACTGTTAGAATGACTGTGTCCACATGGAGGTGTGCACACTGAACTGTTAGAATGAGTGTGTCCCTGTGGAGGTGTGCACACTGAACTTTTAGAATGAGTGTTTACACATGGAGGTGTGCACACTGAGCTGTTAGAATGAGTGTGCCCACATGGAAGTGTGCACACTGAACTGTTAGAATATGTCCACATGGAGGTGTGCACACTCTACTGTTAGAATGAGTGTGTCCACATGGAGGTGTGCACACTGAACTGTTAGAATGATTGTGTCCCTGTGGAGGTGTGCACACTGAACTATAAGAATAACTGTGTATGCATGGAGGTGTGTACACTGAACTGTTAGAATGTGTCCACATGGAGGTGTGCACACTGAACTGTTAGAATGACTGTATCTGCAGGGAGGTGTGCACACTGAATTGTTAGAATGATTGTGTCCCCGTAGAGGTGTGCACACTGAAATGTTGTAATGAGTGTGTCTACATGGAGGTGAGCACACTGAACTGTTAGAATGTGTCCACATGGAGGTGTGCACATTGAACAGTTAGAATGAGTGTGTCCACATGGAGTTGTGCACACTGAACTGTTAGAATGAGTGTGTGCCTGTGGAGGTGTGCACACTGAAACGTTAGAATGAGTGTGTCCACATGGAAGTGTGCACACTGAAGTGTTAGAATGATTGTGTCGACATGGAGGTGTGCACACTGAACTGTTAGAATGAGTGTACCCACATGGAGGTGTGCACACTGAACTGTTAGAATGAGTGGGTCCACATGGAGGTGTGCACACTGAACTGTAAGAATGACTGTGTCCTTATGGAGGTGTGCACACTGAACTGTTAGAATGAGTGTGTCCATATGGAGGTGTGCACACTGAACTGTTAGAATGTTTCCCCATGAAGGTGTGCACATTGAACTGTTAGAATGAGTGTGCGTACTTGGAGTTGTGAACACTGAACTCTTAGAATGATTGTGTCCACATGGAGGTGTGCACACTGAACTGTAAGAATGACTGTGTCCTCATGGAGGTGTGCACACTGAACTGTTAGAATGAGTGGGTCCATATGGAGTTGTGCACACTGAACTGTTAGAATGTTTCCCCATGGAGATGTGCACATTGAACTTTTAGAATGCGTGTGCCCCCATGGAGGTGTGAACACTGAACTGTTAGAATGAGTGTGTCCACAAGGATGTGTGCACACTGAACTGTTAGAATGAGTGTGCCCACATGGAGATGTGCAAACTGAAATGTTAGAATGATTGTGCCCACATGGAGGTGTGCACACTGAACTGTTAGAATGAGTGTGTCCCTGTGGAGGTGTGCACACTGAACTTTTAGAATGAGTGTTTACACATGGAGGTGTGCACACTGAGCTGTTAGAATGAGTGTGCCCACATGGAAGTGTGCACACTGAACTGTTAGAATATGTCCACATGGAGGTGTGCACACTCTACTGTTAGAATGAGTGTGTCAACATGGAGGTGTGCACACTGAACTATAAGAATAACTGTGTATGCATGGAGGTGTGTACACTGAACTGTTAGAATGTGTCCACATGGAGGTGTGCACACTGAAATGTTAGAATGACTGTGTCTGCATGGAGGTGTGCACACTGAATTGTTAGAATGATTGTGTCCCCGTGGAGGTGTAAACACTGAAATGTTGTAATGAGTGTGTCTACATGGAGGTGAGCACACAAAACTGTTAGAATGAGTGTGTCCACATGGAGGTGTGCACACTGAACTGTTAGAATGAGTGTGTCCACATGGAGGTGTGCACACTGAACTGTTAGAATGAGTGTGTCCACATGGAGGTGTCCACACTGAACTGTTAGAATGAGTGTGTCCACATGGAGGTGTCCACACTGAACTGTTAGAATGAGTGTGTCCACATGGAGGTGTGCACACTGAACTGTTAGAATGAGTGTGTCCCTGTGGAGGTGTGCACACTGAAATGTTAGAATGAGTGTGTCCACATGGAGTTGTGCACACAGAACTGTTAGAATGAGTGTGTGCCTGTGGAGGTGTGAACACTGAAATGTAGAATGAGTGTGTCCCTGTGGAGGTTGCACACTGAACTGTTAGAATGAGTGTGCCCACATGGAGGTGTGCACACTGAACTGTTAGAATGAGTGTGCCCACTTGGAGGTGTGCACACTGAACTGTTAGAATGAGTATGTCGTGTGGAGGTGTGCACACTGAAATGTTAGAATGACTGTGTCTGCATGGAGGTGTGCACATTGAATTGTTAGAATGAGTGTGTCCACATGGAGGTGTGCACACTGAACTGTTAGAATGAGTGTGCCCACATGGAGGTGTGCACACTGAACTGTTAGAATGATTGTGTCCACATTCAGGTGTGCACACTGAACTGTTAGAATGATTGTTTCAATGTGGAGTTGTGCACACTGAAATGTTAGAATGAGTGTGTCCACATGGAAGTGTGCACACTGAAGTGTTAGAATTTGTCCACATGGAGTTGTGCACACTGAACTGTAAGAATGAGTGTTTCCACATGTAGGTGTGCACACTGAACTGTTAGAATGAGTGTGTCCACATGGAGGTGTGCACACTGAACTGTTAGAATGAGTGTACCCACATGGAGGTGTGCACACTGAACTGTTAGAATGAGTGGGTCCACATGGAGGTGCCTACACTGAAATGTTAGAATGACTGTGTCCCAGTGGAGGTGTGCACACTGAACTGTTAGAATGATTATGTCCACATGTAGGTGTGCACACTGAACTGTTTAAATGAGTGTGTCCCTGTGGAGGTGTGCACACTGAAATGTTAGAATGAGTGTGTCCACATGGAGGTGTGCACACTGAAGTGTTAGAATTTGTCCACACGGAGGTGTGCACACTGAATTGTTAGAATGAGTGTGTCCACATGGAGGTGTGCACACAGAACTGTTAGAATGAGTGTGTCCACATGGAGGTGTGCACACAGAACTGTTAGAATGAGTGTGTCCACATGGAGGTGTGCACACTGAACTGTTAGAATGAGTGTGCCCACATGGAGGTGTGCACACTGAACTGTTAGAATGAGTGTGCCCACATGGAGGTGTGCACACTGAACTGTTAGAATGAGTATGCCCACATGGAGGTGTTCACACTGAAATGTTAGAATGAGTGTGCCCACATGGAGGTGTGCACACTGAACTGTTAGAATGAGTGTGCCCACATGGAAGTGTGCAAACTGAACTGTTAGAATGAGTGTGCCCACATGGAGGTGTGCAAACTGAACTGTTAGAATGAGTGTGTCCACATGGAGGTGTGCACACTGAACTGTTAGACTGAGTGTGCCCACATGGAGGTGTGCACACTGAACTGTTAGAATGAGTGTGTCCACATGGAGGTGTGCACACTGAACTGTTAGAATGAGTGTGTATGCATGGAGGTGTGCACACTGAAATGTTAGAATGACTGTGTCCACATGGAGGTGTGCACACTGAACTGTTAGAATGAGTGTGCCCGCATGGAGGTGTGCACACTGAACTGTTAGAATGAGTGTGTCCCTGTGGAGGTGTGCACACTGAACTGTTAGAATGAGTGTGCCCACATGGAAGTGAGCAAACTGAACTGTTAGATTGAGTGTGCCCACATGGAGGTGTGCAAACTGAACTGTTAGAATGAATGTGTCCACATGGAGGTGTGCACAATGAACTGTTAGACTGAGTGTGCCCACATGGAGGTGTGCACACTGAACTGTTAGAATGAGTGTGTCCACATGGAGGTGTGCACACTGAACTGTTAGAATGAGTGTGTCCACATGGAGGTGTGCACACTGAAATGTTAGAATGACTGTGTCCACATGGGGGTGTGCACACTGAACTATTAGAATGATTGTGATCACATGGAGTTGTGCACACTGAACTGTTAGAATGTTTGTGTCCCTGTGGAGGTGTGCACACTGAAATGTTAGAATGAGTGTGTCCACATGGAGGTGTGCACACTGTAGTGTTAGAATTTGTCCACATGGAAGTGTGCACACTGAACTGTTAGAATGAGTGTGTCCCTGTGGAGGTGTGCACACTGAACTGTTAGAATGAGTGTGCCCACATGGAGGTGTTCACACTGAACTGTTAGAATGAGTGTGCCCACATGGAGGTGTGCACACTGAACTGTTAGAATGAGTGTGACCACATATAGGTGTGCACACTGAACTGTTAGAATGAGTATATCCCTGTGGAGGTGTGCACACTGAACTGTTAGAATGAGTGTGTCCACATGGAGTTGTGCACACTGAACTGTTAGAATGAGTTTGTCCACATGGAGGTGTGCACACTGAACTGTTAGAATGAGTGTGCCCACATGGAGGTGTGCACACTGAACTGTTAGAATGAGTGTGTATACATGGAGGTGTGTACACTGAACTGTTAGAATGAGTGTGTCCACATGGAGGTGTGCACACTGAACTGTTAGAATGAGTGTGCCCACATGGAGGTGTGCACACTGAACTGTTAGAATGACTGTGTCCACGTGGAGTTGTGCACACTGAACTGTTAGAATGAGTGTGCCCACATGGAGGTGTGCACACTGAACTGTTAGAATGATTGTGTCCACATGCAGGTGTGCACACTGAACTGTTAGAATGAGTGTATCCCTGTGGAGGTGTGCACACTGAACTGTTAGAATGAGTGTCTCCACATGGAGGTGTGCACACTGAATTGTTAGAATGATTGTGTCCCTGTGGAAGTTTCACACTGAAATGTTAGAATGAGTGTGTCTACATGGAGGTGAGCACACTGAAGTGTTAGATTTTGTCCACATGGCGTTGTGCACACTGAACTGTAAGAATGAGTGTTTCCACATGGAGGTGTGCACACTGAACTGTTAGAATGAGTGTGTCCACATGGAGGTGTGCACATCGAAGTGTTAGAATGTGTCCACATGGAGGTGTGCACACTGAACTGTTAGAATGAGTGTGTCCACATGGAGGTGTGCACACTGAACTGTTAGAATGACTGTGTCCACATGGAGTTGTGCACACTGAACTGTTAGAATGTGTCCACATGGAGGTGTGCACACTTAACTGTTAGAATGATTGTGTCCACATAGAGGTGTGCACACTGAACTTTTAAAATGACTGTGCCCACATGGAGGTGTCCACACTGGACTGTTAGAATGAGTGTGTCCACATGGAGGTGTGCACACTGAACTGTTAGAATGAGTGTGTCCTCATGGAGATGTGCACACTGAACTGTTAGAATGATTGGGTCCACATGCAGGTGTGCACACTGAACTGTTAGAATGAGTGTGTCCTTGTGGAGGGGTGCACACTGAACTGTTAGAATGTGTAAGCCCACATGGAGTTGTGCACACTGAAATGTTAGAATGAGTGTGTCCCTGTGGAGGTGTGCACACTGAACTGTTGGAATGATTGTGTCCACATGGAGGTGTGCACACTGAACTGTTAGAATGAGTGTGTCCACATGGATGTGTGCACACTGAACTGTTAGAATGAGTGTGTCCACATGTTAGTGTGCACACTGAACTGTTAGAATGAGTGTGTCCCAGTGGAGGTGTGCACACTGAACTGTTAGAATGACTGTGTATGCATGGAGGTGTGCACACTGAACTGTTAGAATGATTGTGTCCCTCTGGAGGTGTGCACACTGAAATGTTAGAATGAATGTGTCTACATGGAGGTGTGCACACTGAACTGTTAGAATGACTGTGTCTGCATGGAGGTGTGCACACTGAATTGTTAGAATGATTGTGTCCCTGTGGAGGTTTCACACTGAAATGTTAGAATGAGTGTGTCTACATGGAGGTGAGCACACTGAACTGTTAGAATGTGTCCACATGGAGGTGTGCACATTGAACTGTTAGAATGACTGTGGCCACATGTAGGTGTGCACACTGAACTGTTAGAATGATTGTATCCCTGTGGAGCTGTGCACACTGAAATGTTAGAATGAGTGTTCCCTGTGGAGGTGTGCACACTGAACTGTTAGAATGAGTGTGTCCACATGGAGGTGTGCACACTGAACTGTTAGAATGAGTGTGTCCACATGGAGGTGTGCACAGTGAACTGTTAGAATGAGTGTGCCCACATGGAGGTCTGCACAATGAACTGTTAGAATGAGTGTGGCCACATGGAGGTGTGCACAGTGAACTGTTAGAATGAGTGTGTCCACATGGAGATGTGAACACTGAACTGTTAGAATGAGTGTATCCCTGTGGAGGTGTGCACACTGAACTGTTAGAATGAGTGTCTCCACATGGAGGTGTGTACACTGAACTGTTTAAATGAGTGTGTCCACATGGAGGTGTGCACACTGAACTGTTAGAATGAGTGTGCCCACATGGAGGTGTCCACACTGGACTGTTAAAATGAGTGTGTCCACATGGAGGTGTGCACACTGAACTGTTAGAATGAGTGTGTCCTCATGGAGGTGTGCACACTGATCTGTTAGAATGAGTGTGCGCACATGGAGGTGTGCACACTGAACTGTTAGAATGATTGTGTCCACGTGCAGGTGTGCACACTGAACTGTTAGCATGAGTGTGTCCCTGTGGAGGTGTGCACACTGAACTGTTAGAATGAGTGTTTCCATGTATAGGTGTGCACACTGAAATGTTAGAATGAGTGTGTCCACATGGAAGTGTGCACACTGAAGTGTTAGAATTTGTCCACATGGAGTTGTGCACACTGAACTGTAAGAATGAGTGTTTCCACATGGAGGTGTGCACACTGAACTGTTAGAATGAGTGTGTCCACATGGAGGTGTGCACACTGAACTGTTAGAATGAGTGTACCCACATGGAGGTGTGCACACTGAACTTTTAGAATGAGTGGGTCCACATGGAGGTGTGCACACTGAACTGTTAGAATGAGTGTGTCCCTGTGGAGGTGTGCACATTGAAATGTTAGAATGAGTCTGTCCACATGGAGGTGAGAACACTGAAATGTTCGAATGAGTGTGTCCACATGGAGGTGTGCACACTGAAGTGTTAGAATTTGTCCACATGGAGGAGTGCACACTGAACTGTTAGAATGAGTGTGTCCACATGGAGGTGTGCACACTGAAGTGTTAGAATGAGTGTGTCCACATGGAGGTGTGCACACAGAACTGTTAGAATGAGTGTGTCCACATGGAGGTGTGCACACTGAACTGTTAGAATGAGTGAGCCCACATGGAGGTGTAAACACTGAACTGTTAGAATGAGTGTGCCCACATGGAGGTGTGCACACTGAACTGTTAGTATGAGTGTGTCCACAAGGAGGTGTGCACACTGAACTGTTAGAATGAGTGTGTCCACATGGAGGTGTGCACACTGAACTGTTAGAATGACTGTGTCCACATGGAGGTGTGCACACTGAACTGTTAGAATGAGTGTGCCCACATGGAGGTGTGCACACTGAACTGTTAGAATGAGTGTGTCCCTGTGGAGGTGTGCACACTGAAATGTTAGAATGAGTGTGTCCACATGGAGTTTTGAACACTGAACTGTTAGAATGATTGTGTCCACATGGAGGTGTGCACACTGAACTGTAAGAATGACTGTGTCCTCATGGAGGTGTGCACACTGAACTGTTAGAATGAGTGTGTCCACATGGAGGTGTGCACACAGAACTGTTAGAATGAGTGTGTAAACATGGAGGTGTGCACACAGAACTGTTAGAATGAGTGTGTCCACATGGATGTGTGAACACTGAAATGTTAGAATGAGTGTGCCCACAAGGAGGTGTGCACCCTGAACTGTTAGAATGAGTGTGCCCACATGGAGGTGTGCACACTGAACTGTTAGAATGAGTGTGCCCACATGGTGGTGTTGACACTGAACTGTTAGAATGAGTGTGCCCACATGGAGGTGTGCACACTGAACTGTTAAAATGAGTGGGCCCACATGGAAGTGTGCAAACTGAACTGTTAGAATGAGTGTGCCCACATGGAGGTGTGCAAACTGAACTGTTATAATGAGTGTGTCCACAGGGAGGTGTGCACACTGAACTGTTAGACTGAATGTGCCCACATGGAGGTGTGCACACTGAACTGTTAGAATGATTGTGTCCACATGGAGGTGTGCACACTGAACTGTTAGAATGAGTGTGTCCACATGGAGGTGTGCACACTGAACTGTTAGAATGACTGTGCCCACATGGAGGTGTGCACACTGAACTGTTAGAATGAGTGTGCCCACATGGAGGTGTGCACACTGAACTGTTAGAATGAGTGTGCCCACATGGAGTTGTGCAAACTGAACTGTTAGAATGAGTGTGTCCCTGTGGAGGTGTGCACACTGAACTGTTAGAATGAGTGTGTCTACATGGAGGTGTGCACACTGAACTGTTAGAATGTGTGTGTCCACATGGAGGTGTGCACACTGAACTGTTAGAATGATTGTATCCCTGTGGAGCTGTGCACACTGAACTGTTAGAATGAGTGGGCCCACATGGAGGTGTGCACACTGAACTGTTAGAATATATCCACATGGAGGTGTGCACACTGAACTGTTAGAATATATCCACATGGAGGTGTGCACACTGTACTGTTAGAATGAGTGTGTCCACATGGAGGTGTGCACACTGAACTGTTAGAATCAGTGTGTCCCAGTGGAGGTGTGCACACTGAACTGTTAGAATGACTGTGTATGCATGGAGGTGTGCACACTGAACTGTTAGAATGATTGTGTCCCTCTGGAGGTGTGCACACTGAAATGTTAGAATGAGTGTGTCTACATGGAGGTGTGCACACTGAACTGTTAGAATATATCCACATGGAGGTGTGCACACTGTACTGTTAGAATGAGTGTGTCCACATGTTAGTGTGCACACTGAACTGTTAGAATGAGTGTGTCCCAGTGGAGGTGTGCACACTGAACTGTTAGAATGACTGTGTATGCATGGAGGTGTGCACACTGAACTGTTAGAATGATTGTGTCCCTCTGGAGGTGTGCACACTGAAATGTTAGAATGAATGTGTCTACATGGAGGTGTGCACACTGAACTGTTAGAATGACTGTGTCTGCATGGAGGTGTGCACACTGAATTGTTAGAATGATTGTGTCCCTGTGGAGGTTTCACACTGAAATGTTAGAATGAGTGTGTCTACATGGAGGTGAGCACACTGAATTGTTAGAATGTGTCCACATGGAGGTGTGCACATTGAACTGTTAGAATGAGTGTGGCCACATGTAGGTGTGCACACTGAACTGTTAGAATGATTGTATCCCTGTGGAGCTGTGCACACTGAAATGTTAGAATGAGTGTTCCCTGTGGAGGTGTGCACACTGAACTGTTAGAATGAGTGTGTCCACATGGAGGTGTGCACACTGAACTGTTAGAATGAGTGTGTCCACATGGAGGTGTGCACAGTGAACTGTTAGAATGAGTGTGCCCACATGGAGGTCTGCACAATGAACTGTTAGAATGAGTGTGGCCACATGGAGGTGTGCACAGTGAACTGTTAGAATGAGTGTGTCCACATGGAGATGTGAACACTGAACTGTTAGAATGAGTGTATCCCTGTGGAGGTGTGAAAACTGAACTGTTAGAATGAGTGTCTCCACATGGAGGTGTGTACACTGAACTGTTTAAATGACTGTGTCCACATGGAGGTGTGCACACTGAACTGTTAGAATGAGTGGGCCCACATGGAGGTGTCCACACTGGACTGTTAGAATGAGTGTGTCCACATGGAGGTGTGCACACTGAACTGTTAGAATGAGTGTGTCCTCATGGAGGTGTGCACACTGAACTGTTAGAATGAGTGTGCGCACATGGAGGTGTGCACACTGAACTGTTAGAATGATTGTGTCCACGTGCAGGTGTGCACACTGAACTGTTAGCATGAGTGTGTCCCTGTGGAGGTGTGCACACTGAACTGTTAGAATGAGTGTTTCCATGTGGAGGTGTGCACACTGAAATGTTAGAATGAGTGTGTCCACATGGAAGTGTGCACACTGAAGTGTTAGAATTTGTCCACATGGAGTTGTGCACACTGAACTGTAAGAATGAGTGTTTCCACATGGAGGTGTGCACACTGAACTGTTAGAATGAGTGTGTCCACATGGAAGTGTGCACACTGAACTGTTAGAATGAGTGTGCCCACATGGAGGTGTGCACACTGAACTGTTAGAATGAGTGGGTCCACATGGAGGTGTGCACACTGAACTGTTAGAATGAGTGTGTCCCTGTGGAGGTGTGCACATTGAAATGTTAGAATGAGTGGGTCCACATGGAGGTGTGCACACTGAAGTGTTAGAATTTGTCCACATGGACGAGTGCACACTGAACTGTTAGAATGAGTGTGTCCACATGGAGGTGTGCACACTGAAGTGTTAGAATGAGTGTGTCCACATGGAGGTGTGCACACAGAACTGTTAGAATGAGTGTGTCCACATGGAGGTGTGCACACTGAACTGTTAGAATGAGTGTGCCCACATGGAGGTGTAAACACTGAACTGTTAGAATGAGTGTGCCCTCATGGAGGTGTGCACACTGAACTGTTAGTATGAGTGTGTCCACATGGAGGTGTGCACACTGAACTGTTAGAATGAGTGTGTCCACATGGAGGTGTGCACACTGAACTGTTAGAATGAGTGTGCGCACATGGAGGTGTGCACACTGAACTGTTAGAATGAGTGTGCCCACATGGAGGTGTGCACACTGAACTGTTAGAATGAGTGTGTCCCTGTGGAGGTGTGCACACTGAAATGTTAGAATGAGTGTGTCCACATGGAGTTGTGAACACTGAACTGTTAGAATGATTGTGTCCACATGGAGGTGTGCACACTGAACTGTAAGAATGACTGTGTCCTCATGGAGGTGTGCACACTGAACTGTTAGAATGAGTGTGTCACATGGAGGTGTGCACACAGAACTGTTAGAATGAGTGTGTCCACATGGAGGTGTGCACCCAGAACTGTTAGAATGAGTGTGTCCACATGGATGTGTGCACACTGAACTGTTAGAATGAGTGTGCCCACAAGGAGGTATGCACCCTGAACTGTTAGAATGAGTGTGCCCACATGGAGGTGTGCACACTGAACTGTTAGAATGAGTGTGTCCCTGTGGAGGTGTGCACACTGAAATGTTAGAATGAGTGTGTCCACATGGAGTTGTGAACACTGAACTGTTAGAATGATTGTGTCCACATGGAGGTGTGCACACTGAACTGTAAGAATGACTGTGTCCTCATGGAGGTGTGCACACTGAACTGTTAGAATGAGTGTGTCACATGGAGGTGTGCACACAGAACTGTTAGAATGAGTGTGTCCACATGGAGGTGTGCACCCAGAACTGTTAGAATGAGTGTGTCCACATGGATGTGTGCACACTGAACTGTTAGAATGAGTGTGCCCACAAGGAGGTATGCACCCTGAACTGTTAGAATGAGTGTGCCCACATGGAGGTGTGCACACTGAACTGTTAGAATGAGTGTGCCCACATGGTGGTGTTCACACTGAACTGTTAGAATGAGTGTGCCCACATGAAGGTGTGCACACTGAACTGTTAAAATGAGTGGGCCCACATGGAAGTGTGCAAACTGAACTGTTAGAATGAGTGTGCCCACATGGAGGTGTGCAAACTGAACTGTTATAATGAGTGTGTCCACATGGAGGTGTGCACACTGAACTGTTAGACTGAATATGCCCACATGGAGGTGTGCACACTGAACTGTTAGAATGAGTGTGCCCACATGGAGTTGTGAACACTGAACTGTTAGAATAATTGTGTCCACATGGAGGTGTGCACACTGAACTGTAAGAATGACTGTGTCCTCATGGAGGTGTGCACACTGAACTGTTAGAATGAGTGTGTCCATATGGAGGTGTGCACACTGAATTGTTAGAATGTTTCCCCATGGAGGTGTGCACATTGAACTGTTAGAATGAGTGTGCCCACATGGAGATGTGCAAACTGAAATGTTAGAATGATTGTGTCCACATGGAGGTGTTCACACTGTACTGTTAGAATGACTGTGTCCACATGGAGGTGTGCACACTGAACTGTTAGAATGAGTGTGTCCCTGTGGAGGTGTGCACACTGAACTTTTAGAATGAGTGTTTACACATGGAGGTGTGCACACTGAGCTGTTAGAATGAGTGTGCCCACATGGAAGTGTGCACACTGAACTGTTAGAATATGTCCACATGGAGGTGTGCACACTCTACTGTTAGAATGAGTGTGTCCACATGGAGGTGTGCACACTGAACTGTTAGAATGATTGTGTCCCTGTGGAGGTGTGCACACTGAACTGTTAGAATGACTGTGTATGCATGGAGTTGTGCACAATGAACTGTTAGAATGAGTTTGTCCACATGGAGGTGTGCACACTGAACTGTTAGAATGACTGTGTCTGCATGGAGGTGTGCACACTGAATTGTTAGAATGATTGTGTCCCCGTGGAGGTGTGCACACTGAAATGTTGTAATGAGTGTGTCTACATGGAGGTGAGCACACTGAAGTGTTAGAATGTGTCCACATGGAGGTGTGCACATTGAACAGTTAGAATGAGTGTGTCCACATGGAGGTGTGCACACTGAAATGTTAGAATGAGTGTGTCCCTGTGGAGGTGTGCACACTGAACTGTTAGAATGAGTGTGTCCACATGGAGGTGTGCACACTGAACTGTTAGAATGACTGTGTCCACATGGAGGTGTCCACACTGAACTGTTAGAATGAGTGTGTCCACATGGAGGTGTCTACACTGAACTGTTAGAATGAGTGTGTCCATATGGAGGTATGCACACTGAACTGTTAGAATGAGTGTGTCCACGTGGAGGTGTGCACACTGAAATGTTAGAATGATTGTGCCCACATGGAGGTGTGCACACTGAACTGTTAGAATGAGTGTGTCCCTGTGGAGGTGTGCACACTGAACTGTTAGAATGAGTGTGTCCCTTTCGAGGTGTGCACACTGAAATGTTAGAATGAGTGTGTCCACATGGAGGTGTGCACACTGAACTGTTAGAATGAGTGTGTGCCTGTGGAGGTGTGCACACTGAAATGTTAGAATGAGTGTGTCCCTGTGGAGGTGTGCACACTGAAATGTTAGAATGAGTGTGCCCACATGGAGGTGTGCACACTGAATTGTTAGAATGAGTGTGCCCACATGGAAGTGTGCAAACTGAACTGTTAGAATGAGTGTGCCAACATGGACGTGTGCAAACTGAACTGTTAGAATGAGTGTGTCCACATGGAGGTGTGCACACTGAACTGTTAGAATGAGTGTGCCCACATGGAGGTGTGCACACTGAACTGTTAGACTGAGTGTGCCCACATGGAGGTGTGCACACTGAACTGTTAGAATGAGTGTGTCCACATGGAGGTGTGCACACTGAACTGTTAGAATGAGTGTGTATGCATGGAGGTGTGCACACTGAAATGTTAGAATGACTGTGTCCACATGGAGGTGTGCACACTGAACTGTTAGAATGAGTGTGCCCGCATGGAGGTGTGCACACTGAACTGTTAGAATGAGTGTGTCCCTGTGGAGGTGTGCACACTGAACTGTTAGAATGAGTGTGCCCACATGGAAGTGAGCAAACTGAACTGTTAGATTGAGTGTGCCCACATGGAGGTGTGCAAACTGAACTGTTAGAATGAATGTGTCCACATGGAGGTGTGCACACTGAACTGTTAGACTGAGTGTGCCCACATGGAGGTGTGCACACTGAACTGTTAAAATGAGTGTGTCCACATGGAGGTGTGCACACTGAACTGTTAGAATGAGTGTGTCCACATGGAGGTGTGCACACTGAAATGTTAGAATGACTGTGTCCACATGGGGGTGTGCACACTGAACTATTAGAATGATTGTGATCACATGGAGTTGTGCACACTGAACTGTTAGAATGTTTGTGTCCCTGTGGAGGTGTGCACACTGAAATGTTAGAATGAGTGTGTCCACATGGAGGTGTGCACACTGTAGTGTTAGAATTTGTCCACATGGAAGTGTGCACACTGAACTGTTAGAATGAGTGTGTCCCTGTGGAGGTGTGCACACTGAACTGTTAGAATGAGTGTGCCCACATGGAGGTGTTCACACTGAACTGTTAGAATGAGTGTGCCCACATGGAGGTGTGCACACTGAACTGTTAGAATGAGTGTGACCACATATAGGTGTGCACACTGAACTGTTAGAATGAGTATATCCCTGTGGAGGTGTGCACACTGAACTGTTAGAATGAGTGTGTCCACATGGAGTTGTGCACACTGAACTGTTAGAATGAGTTTGTCCACATGGAGGTGTGCACACTGAACTGTTAGAATGAGTGTGCCCACATGGAGGTGTGCACACTGAACTGTTAGAATGAGTGTGTATACATGGAGGTGTGTACACTGAACTGTTAGAATGAGTGTGTCCACATGGAGGTGTGCACACTGAACTGTTAGAATGAGTGTGCCCACATGGAGGTGTGCACACTGAACTGTTAGAATGACTGTGTCCACGTGGAGTTGTGCACACTGAACTGTTAGAATGAGTGTGCCCACATGGAGGTGTGCACACTGAACTGTTAGAATGATTGTGTCCACATGCAGGTGTGCACACTGAACTGTTAGAATGAGTGTATCCCTGTGGAGGTGTGCACACTGAACTGTTAGAATGAGTGTCTCCACATGGAGGTGTGCACACTGAATTGTTAGAATGATTGTGTCCCTGTGGAAGTTTCACACTGAAATGTTAGAATGAGTGTGTCTACATGGAGGTGAGCACACTGAAGTGTTAGATTTTGTCCACATGGAGTTGTGCACACTGAACTGTAAGAATGAGTGTTTCCACATGGAGGTGTGCACACTGAACTGTTAGAATGAGTGTGTCCACATGGAGGTGTGCACATCGAAGTGTTAGAATGTGTCCACATGGAGGTGTGCACACTGAACTGTTAGAATGAGTGTGTCCACATGGAGGTGTGCACACTGAACTGTTAGAATGACTGTGTCCACATGGAGTTGTGCACACTGAACTGTTAGAATGTGTCCACATGGAGGTGTGCACACTTAACTGTTAGAATGATTGTGTCCACATAGAGGTGTGCACACTGAACTTTTAAAATGACTGTGCCCACATGGAGGTGTCCACACTGGACTGTTAGAATGAGTGTGTCCACATGGAGGTGTGCACACTGAACTGTTAGAATGAGTGTGTCCTCATGGAGATGTGCACACTGAACTGTTAGAATGATTGGGTCCACATGCAGGTGTGCACACTGAACTGTTAGAATGAGTGTGTCCTTGTGGAGGGGTGCACACTGAACTGTTAGAATGTGTAAGCCCACATGGAGGTGTGCACACTGAAATGTTAGAATGAGTGTGTCCCTGTGGAGGTGTGCACACTGAACTGTTGGAATGATTGTGTCCACATGGAGGTGTGCACACTGAACTGTTAGAATGAGTGTGTCCACATGGATGTGTGCACACTGAACTGTTAGAATGAGTGTGTCCACATGTTAGTGTGCACACTGAACTGTTAGAATGAGTGTGTCCCAGTGGAGGTGTGCACACTGAACTGTTAGAATGACTGTGTATGCATGGAGGTGTGCACACTGAACTGTTAGAATGATTGTGTCCCTCTGGAGGTGTGCACACTGAAATGTTAGAATGAATGTGTCTACATGGAGGTGTGCACACTGAACTGTTAGAATGACTGTGTCTGCATGGAGGTGTGCACACTGAATTGTTAGAATGATTGTGTCCCTGTGGAGGTTTCACACTGAAATGTTAGAATGAGTGTGTCTACATGGAGGTGAGCACACTGAACTGTTAGAATGTGTCCACATGGAGGTGTGCACATTGAACTGTTAGAATGACTGTGGCCACATGTAGGTGTGCACACTGAACTGTTAGAATGATTGTATCCCTGTGGAGCTGTGCACACTGAAATGTTAGAATGAGTGTTCCCTGTGGAGGTGTGCACACTGAACTGTTAGAATGAGTGTGTCCACATGGAGGTGTGCACACTGAACTGTTAGAATGAGTGTGTCCACATGGAGGTGTGCACAGTGAACTGTTAGAATGAGTGTGCCCACATGGAGGTCTGCACAATGAACTGTTAGAATGAGTGTGGCCACATGGAGGTGTGCACAGTGAACTGTTAGAATGAGTGTGTCCACATGGAGATGTGAACACTGAACTGTTAGAATGAGTGTATCCCTGTGGAGGTGTGCACACTGAACTGTTAGAATGAGTGTCTCCACATGGAGGTGTGTACACTGAACTGTTTAAATGAGTGTGTCCACATGGAGGTGTGCACACTGAACTGTTAGAATGAGTGTGCCCACATGGAGGTGTCCACACTGGACTGTTAAAATGAGTGTGTCCACATGGAGGTGTGCACACTGAACTGTTAGAATGAGTGTGTCCTCATGGAGGTGTGCACACTGATCTGTTAGAATGAGTGTGCGCACATGGAGGTGTGCACACTGAACTGTTAGAATGATTGTGTCCACGTGCAGGTGTGCACACTGAACTGTTATCATGAGTGTGTCCCTGTGGAGGTGTGCACACTGAACTGTTAGAATGAGTGTTTCCATGTATAGGTGTACACACTGAAATGTTAGAATGAGTGTGTCCACATGGAAGTGTGCACACTGAAGTGTTAGAATTTGTCCACATGGAGTTGTGCACACTGAACTGTAAGAATGAGTGTTTCCACATGGAGGTGTGCACACTGAACTGTTAGAATGAGTGTGTCCACATGGAGGTGTGCACACTGAACTGTTAGAATGAGTGTACCCACATGGAGGTGTGCACACTGAACTTTTAGAATGAGTGGGTCCACATGGAGGTGTGCACACTGAACTGTTAGAATGAGTGTGTCCCTGTGGAGGTGTGCACATTGAAATGTTAGAATGAGTCTGTCCACATGGAGGTGTGCACACTGAAGTGTTAGAATTTGTCCACATGGAGGAGTGCACACTGAACTGTTAGAATGAGTGTGTCCACATGGAGGTGTGCACACTGAAGTGTTAGAATGAGTGTGTCCACATGGAGGTGTGCACACAGAACTGTTAGAATGAGTGTGTCCACATGGAGGTGTGCACACTGAACTGTTAGAATGAGTGAGCCCACATGGAGGTGTAAACACTGAACTGTTAGAATGAGTGTGCCCACATGGAGGTGTGCACACTGAACTGTTAGTATGAGTGTGTCCACAAGGAGGTGTGCACACTGAACTGTTAGAATGAGTGTGTCCACATGGAGGTGTGCACACTGAACTGTTAGAATGACTGTGTCCACATGGAGGTGTGCACACTGAACTGTTAGAATGAGTGTGCCCACATGGAGGTGTGCACACTGAACTGTTAGAATGAGTGTGTCCCTGTGGAGGTGTGCACACTGAAATGTTAGAATGAGTGTGTCCACATGGAGTTTTGAACACTGAACTGTTAGAATGATTGTGTCCACATGGAGGTGTGCACACTGAACTGTAAGAATGACTGTGTCCTCATGGAGGTGTGCACACTGAACTGTTAGAATGAGTGTGTCCACATGGAGGTGTGCACACAGAACTGTTAGAATGAGTGTGTAAACATGGAGGTGTGCACACAGAACTGTTAGAATGAGTGTGTCCACATGGATGTGTGAACACTGAAATGTTAGAATGAGTGTGCCCACAAGGAGGTGTGCACCCTGAACTGTTAGAATGAGTGTGCCCACATGGAGGTGTGCACACTGAACTGTTAGAATGAGTGTGCCCACATGGTGGTGTTGACACTGAACTGTTAGAATGAGTGTGCCCACATGGAGGTGTGCACACTGAACTGTTAAAATGAGTGGGCCCACATGGAAGTGTGCAAACTGAACTGTTAGAATGAGTGTGCCCACATGGAGGTGTGCAAACTGAACTGTTATAATGAGTGTGTCCACAGGGAGGTGTGCACACTGAACTGTTAGACTGAATGTGCCCACATGGAGGTGTGCACACTGAACTGTTAGAATGATTGTGTCCACATGGAGGTGTGCACACTGAACTGTTAGAATGAGTGTGTCCACATGGAGGTGTGCACACTGAACTGTTAGAATGACTGTGCCCACATGGAGGTGTGCACACTGAACTGTTAGAATGAGTGTGCCCACATGGAGGTGTGCACACTGAACTGTTAGAATGAGTGTGCCCACATGGAGTTGTGCAAACTGAACTGTTAGAATGAGTGTGTCCCTGTGGAGGTGTGCACACTGAACTGTTAGAATGAGTGTGTCTACATGGAGGTGTGCACACTGAACTGTTAGAATGTGTGTGTCCACATGGAGGTGTGCACACTGAACTGTTAGAATGATTGTATCCCTGTGGAGCTGTGCACACTGAACTGTTAGAATGAGTGTGCCCACATGGAGGTGTGCACACTGAACTGTTAGAATATATCCACATGGAGGTGTGCACACTGAACTGTTAGAATATATCCACATGGAGGTGTGCACACTGTACTGTTAGAATGAGTGTGTCCACATGGAGGTGTGCACACTGAACTGTTAGAATCAGTGTGTCCCAGTGGAGGTGTGCACACTGAACTGTTAGAATGACTGTGTATGCATGGAGGTGTGCACACTGAACTGTTAGAATGATTGTGTCCCTCTGGAGGTGTGCACACTGAAATGTTAGAATGAGTGTGTCTACATGGAGGTGTGCACACTGAACTGTTAGAATATATCCACATGGAGGTGTGCACACTGTACTGTTAGAATGAGTGTGTCCACATGTTAGTGTGCACACTGAACTGTTAGAATGAGTGTGTCCCAGTGGAGGTGTGCACACTGAACTGTTAGAATGACTGTGTATGCATGGAGGTGTGCACACTGAACTGTTAGAATGATTGTGTCCCTCTGGAGGTGTGCACACTGAAATGTTAGAATGAATGTGTCTACATGGAGGTGTGCACACTGAACTGTTAGAATGACTGTGTCTGCATGGAGGTGTGCACACTGAATTGTTAGAATGATTGTGTCCCTGTGGAGGTTTCACACTGAAATGTTAGAATGAGTGTGTCTACATGGAGGTGAGCACACTGAATTGTTAGAATGTGTCCACATGGAGGTGTGCACATTGAACTGTTAGAATGAGTGTGGCCACATGTAGGTGTGCACACTGAACTGTTAGAATGATTGTATCCCTGTGGAGCTGTGCACACTGAAATGTTAGAATGAGTGTTCCCTGTGGAGGTGTGCACACTGAACTGTTAGAATGAGTGTGTCCACATGGAGGTGTGCACACTGAACTGTTAGAATGAGTGTGTCCACATGGAGGTGTGCACAGTGAACTGTTAGAATGAGTGTGCCCACATGGAGGTCTGCACAATGAACTGTTAGAATGAGTGTGGCCACATGGAGGTGTGCACAGTGAACTGTTAGAATGAGTGTGTCCACATGGAGATGTGAACACTGAACTGTTAGAATGAGTGTATCCCTGTGGAGGTGTGAAAACTGAACTGTTAGAATGAGTGTCTCCACATGGAGGTGTGTACACTGAACTGTTTAAATGACTGTGTCCACATGGAGGTGTGCACACTGAACTGTTAGAATGAGTGGGCCCACATGGAGGTGTCCACACTGGACTGTTAGAATGAGTGTGTCCACATGGAGGTGTGCACACTGAACTGTTAGAATGAGTGTGTCCTCATGGAGGTGTGCACACTGAACTGTTAGAATGAGTGTGCGCACATGGAGGTGTGCACACTGAACTGTTAGAATGATTGTGTCCACGTGCAGGTGTGCACACTGAACTGTTAGCATGAGTGTGTCCCTGTGGAGGTGTGCACACTGAACTGTTAGAATGAGTGTTTCCATGTGGAGGTGTGCACACTGAAATGTTAGAATGAGTGTGTCCACATGGAAGTGTGCACACTGAAGTGTTAGAATTTGTCCACATGGAGTTGTGCACACTGAACTGTAAGAATGAGTGTTTCCACATGGAGGTGTGCACACTGAACTGTTAGAATGAGTGTGTCCACATGGAAGTGTGCACACTGAACTGTTAGAATGAGTGTGCCCACATGGAGGTGTGCACACTGAACTGTTAGAATGAGTGGGTCCACATGGAGGTGTGCACACTGAACTGTTAGAATGAGTGTGTCCCTGTGGAGGTGTGCACATTGAAATGTTAGAATGAGTGGGTCCACATGGAGGTGTGCACACTGAAGTGTTAGAATTTGTCCACATGGACGAGTGCACACTGAACTGTTAGAATGAGTGTGTCCACATGGAGGTGTGCACACTGAAGTGTTAGAATGAGTGTGTCCACATGGAGGTGTGCACACAGAACTGTTAGAATGAGTGTGTCCACATGGAGGTGTGCACACTGAACTGTTAGAATGAGTGTGCCCACATGGAGGTGTAAACACTGAACTGTTAGAATGAGTGTGCCCTCATGGAGGTGTGCACACTGAACTGTTAGTATGAGTGTGTCCACATGGAGGTGTGCACACTGAACTGTTAGAATGAGTGTGTCCACATGGAGGTGTGCACACTGAACTGTTAGAATGACTGTGTCCACATGGAGGTGTGCACACTGAACTGTTAGAATGAGTGTGCCCACATGGAGGTGTGCACACTGAACTGTTAGAATGAGTGTGTCCCTGTGGAGGTGTGCACACTGAAATGTTAGAATGAGTGTGTCCACATGGAGTTGTGAACACTGAACTGTTAGAATGATTGTGTCCACATGGAGGTGTGCACACTGAACTGTAAGAATGACTGTGTCCTCATGGAGGTGTGCACACTGAACTGTTAGAATGAGTGTGTCACATGGAGGTGTGCACACAGAACTGTTAGAATGAGTGTGTCCACATGGAGGTGTGCACCCAGAACTATTAGAATGAGTGTGTCCACATGGATGTGTGCACACTGAACTGTTAGAATGAGTGTGCCCACAAGGAGGTATGCACCCTGAACTGTTAGAATGAGTGTGCCCACATGGAGGTGTGCACACTGAACTGTTAGAATGAGTGTGCCCACATGGTGGTGTTCACACTGAACTGTTAGAATGAGTGTGCCCACATGAAGGTGTGCACACTGAACTGTTAAAATGAGTGGGCCCACATGGAAGTGTGCAAACTGAACTGTTAGAATGAGTGTGCCCACATGGAGGTGTGCAAACTGAACTGTTATAATGAGTGTGTCCACATGGAGGTGTGCACACTGAACTGTTAGACTGAATATGCCCACATGGAGGTGTGCACACTGAACTGTTAGAATGAGTGTGCCCACATGGAGTTGTGAACACTGAACTGTTAGAATAATTGTGTCCACATGGAGGTGTGCACACTGAACTGTAAGAATGACTGTGTCCTCATGGAGGTGTGCACACTGAACTGTTAGAATGAGTGTGTCCATATGGAGGTGTGCACACTGAATTGTTAGAATGTTTCCCCATGGAGGTGTGCACATTGAACTGTTAGAATGAGTGTGCCCACATGGAGATGTGCAAACTGAAATGTTAGAATGATTGTGTCCACATGGAGGTGTTCACACTGTACTGTTAGAATGACTGTGTCCACATGGAGGTGTGCACACTGAACTGTTAGAATGAGTGTGTCCCTGTGGAGGTGTGCACACTGAACTTTTAGAATGAGTGTTTACACATGGAGGTGTGCACACTGAGCTGTTAGAATGAGTGTGCCCACATGGAAGTGTGCACACTGAACTGTTAGAATATGTCCACATGGAGGTGTGCACACTCTACTGTTAGAATGAGTGTGTCCACATGGAGGTGTGCACACTGAACTGTTAGAATGATTGTGTCCCTGTGGAGGTGTGCACACTGAACTGTTAGAATGACTGTGTATGCATGGAGTTGTGCACAATGAACTATTAGAATGAGTTTGTCCACATGGAGGTGTGCACACTGAACTGTTAGAATGACTGTGTCTGCATGGAGGTGTGCACACTGAATTGTTAGAATGATTGTGTCCCCGTGGAGGTGTGCACACTGAAATGTTGTAATGAGTGTGTCTACATGGAGGTGAGCACACTGAAGTGTTAGAATGTGTCCACATGGAGGTGTGCACATTGAACAGTTAGAATGAGTGTGTCCACATGGAGGTGTGCACACTGAAATGTTAGAATGAGTGTGTCCCTGTGGAGGTGTGCACACTGAACTGTTAGAATGAGTGTGTCCACCTGGAGGTGTGCACACTGAACTGTTAGAATGACTGTGTCCACATGGAGGTGTCCACACTGAACTGTTAGAATGAGTGTGTCCACATGGAGGTGTCTACACTGAACTGTTAGAATGAGTGTGTCCATATGGAGGTATGCACACTGAACTGTTAGAATGAGTGTGTCCACGTGGAGGTGTGCACACTGAAATGTTAGAATGATTGTGCCCACATGGAGGTGTGCACACTGAACTGTTAGAATGAGTGTGTCCCTGTGGAGGTGTGCACACTGAACTGTTAGAATGAGTGTGTCCCTTTCGAGGTGTGCACACTGAAATGTTAGAATGAGTGTGTCCACATGGAGGTGTGCACACTGAACTGTTAGAATGAGTGTGTGCCTGTGGAGGTGTGCACACTGAAATGTTAGAATGAGTGTGTCCCTGTGGAGGTGTGCACACTGAAATGTTAGAATGAGTGTGCCCACATGGAGGTGTGCACACTGAATTGTTAGAATGAGTGTGCCCACATGGAAGTGTGCAAACTGAACTGTTAGAATGAGTGTGCCAACATGGACGTGTGCAAACTGAACTGTTAGAATGAGTGTGTCCACATGGAGGTTTGCACACTGAACTGTTAGACTGAGTGTGCCCACATGGAGGTGTGCACACTGAACTGTTAGAATGAGTGTGTCCCTGTGTAGGTGTGCACTCTGAACTGTTAGAATGACTGTGTATGCATGGAGGTATGCACACTGAACTGTTAGAAGTATTGTGTCCCTGTGGAGGTGAGCACACTGAAATGTTAGAATGAGTGTGTCTTCATGGAGGTGTGCACACTGAACTGTTAGAATGTGTCCACATGGAGGTGTGCACACTGAACTGTTAGAATGACTGTGTCTGCATGGAGGTGTGCACACTGAATTGTTAGAGTGATTGTGTCCCTGTGGAGGTGTGCACTCTGAAATGTTAGAATGAGGCTGTCTACATGGAGGTGAGCACACTGAACTGTTAGAATGACTGTGTCTGCATGGAGGTGTGCACACTGAATTGTTAGAATGAGTGTGTCCACATGGAGGTGTGCACACTGAACTGTTAGAATGAGTGTGCCCACATGGAGGTGTGCACACTGAACTGTTAGAATGATTGTGTCCACATGCAGGTGTGCACACTGAACTGTTAGAATGATTGTTTCCATGTGGAGGTGTGCACACTGAAATGTTAGAATGAGTGTGTCCACATGGAAGTGTGCACACTGAAGTGTTAGAATTTGTCCACATGGAGTTGTGCACACTGAACTGTAAGAATGAGTGTTTCCACATGGAGGTGTGCACACTGAACTGTTAGAATGATTGTGTCCACATGGAGGTGTGCACACTGAACTGTTAGAATGAGTGTACCCACATGGAGTTGTGCACACTGAACTGTTAGAATGAGTGGGTCCACATGGAGGTGTGCACACTGAACTGTTAGAATGAGTGTGCCCACAAGGAGGTGTGCACACTGAACTGTTAGAATGACTGTGTCCACATGGAGGTGTGCACACTGAACTGTTAGAATGAGTGTGCCCACATGGAGGTGTGCACACTGAACTGTTAGAATGAGTGTGCCCACATGGAGGTGTGCACACTGAACTGTTAGAATGAGTGTGCCCACATGGAGGTGTGCACACTGAAATGTTAGAATGAGTGTGCCCACATGGAGGTGTGCACACTGAACTGTTAGAATGAGTGTGCCCACATGGAAGTGTGCAAACTGAACTGTTAGAATGAGTGTGACCACATGGAGGTGTGCAAACTGAACTGTTAGAATGAGTGTGTCACATGGAGGTGTGCACACAGAACTGTTAGAATGAGTGTGTCCACATGGAGGTGTGCACACAGAACTGTTAGAATGAGTGTGTCCACATGGATGTGTGCACACTGAACTGTTAGAATGAGTGTGCCCACAAGGAGGTATGCACCCTGAACTGTTAGAATGAGTGTGCCCACATGGAGGTGTGCACACTGAACTGTTAGAATGAGTGTGCCCACATGGTGGTGTTCACACTGAACTGTTAGAATGAGTGTGCCCACATGAAGGTGTGCACACTGAACTGTTAAAATGAGTGGGCCCACATGGAAGTGTGCAAACTGAACTGTTAGAATGAGTGTGCCCACATGGAGGTGTGCAAACTGAACTGTTATAATGAGTGTGTCCACATGGAGGTGTGCACACTGAACTGTTAGACTGAATATGCCCACATGGAGGTGTGCACACTGAACTGTTAGAATGAGTGTGCCCACATGGAGTTGTGAACACTGAACTGTTAGAATGATTGTGTCCACATGGAGGTGTGCACACTGAACTGTAAGAATGACTGTGTCCTCATGGAGGTGTGCACACTGAACTGTTAGAATGAGTGTGTCCATATGGAGGTGTGCACACTGAATTGTTAGAATGTTTCCCCATGGAGGGGTGCACAATGAACTGTTAGAATGAGTGTGCCCACATGGAGGTGTGCACACTGAACTGTTAGAATGATTGTGTCCACATGGAGGTGTGCACACTGAACTTTTAGAATGAGTGTGCCCACATGGAGATGTGCAAACTGATATGTTAGAATGATTGTGTCCACATGGAGGTGTTCACACTGTACTGTTAGAATGACTGTGTCCACATGGAGGTGTGCACACTGAACTGTTAGAATGAGTGTGTCCCTGTGGAGGTGTGCACACTGAAATTTTAGAATGAGTGTTTACACATGGAGGTGTGCACACTGAGCTGTTAGAATGAGTGTGCCCACATGGAAGTGTGCACACTGAACTGTTAGAATATGTTCACATGGAGGTGTGCACACTCTACTGTTAGAATGAGTGTGTCCACATGGAGGTGTGCACACTGAACTGTTAGAATGATTGTGTCCCTGTGGAGGTGTGCACACTGAACTGTTAGAATGACTGTGTATGCATGGAGTTGTGCACAATGAACTGTTAGAATGAGTTTGTCCACATGGAGGTGTGCACACTGAACTGTTAGAATGACTGTGTCTGCATGGAGGTGTGCACACTGAATTGTTAGAATGATTGTGTCCCCGTGGAGGTGTGCACACTGAAATGTTGTAATGAGTGTGTCTACATGGAGGTGAGCACACTGAAGTGTTAGAATGTGTCCACATGGAGGTGTGCAGATTGAACAGTTAGAATGAGTGTGTCCACATGGAGGTGTGCACACTGAAATGTTAGAATGAGTGTGTCCCTGTGGAGGTGTGCACACTGAACTGTTAGAATGAGTGTGTCCACATGGAGGTGTGCACACTGAACTGTTAGAATGACTGTGTCCACATGGAGGTGTCCACACTGAACTGTTAGAATGAGTGTGTCCACATGGAGGTGTCTACACTGAACTGTTAGAATGAGTGTGTCCATATGGAGGTATGCACACTGAACTGTTAGAATGAGTGTGTCCACGTGGAGGTGTGCACACTGAAATGTTAGAATGATTGTGCCCACATGGAGGTGTGCACACTGAACTGTTAGAATGAGTGTGTCCCTGTGGAGGTGTGCACACTGAACTGTTAGAATGAGTGTGTCCCTTTCGAGGTTTGCACACTGAAATGTTAGAATGAGTGTGTCCACATGGAGGTGTGCACACTGAACTGTTAGAATGAGTGTGTGCCTGTGGAGGTGTGCACACTGAAATGTTAGAATGAGTGTGTCCCTGTGGAGGTGTGCACACTGAAATGTTAGAATGAGTGTGCCCACATGGAGGTGTGCACACTGAATTGTTAGAATGAGTGTGCCCACATGGAAGTGTGCAAACTGAACTGTTAGAATGAGTGTGCCAACATGGAGGTGTGCAAACTGAACTGTTAGAATGAGTGTGTCCACATGGAGGTTTGCACACTGAACTGTTAGACTGAGTGTGCCCACATGGAGGTGTGCACACTGAACTGTTAGAATGAGTGTGTCCACATGGAGGTGTGCACACTGAACTGTTAGAATGAGTGTGTCCCTGTGTAGGTGTGCACTCTGAACTGTTAGAATGACTGTGTATGCATGGAGGTATGCACACTGAACTGTTAGAAGTATTGTGTCCCTGTGGAGGTGAGCACACTGAAATGTTAGAATGAGTGTGTCTTCATGGAGGTGTGCACACTGAACTGTTAGAATGTGTCCACATGGAGGTGTGCACACTGAACTGTTAGAATGACTGTGTCTGCATGGAGGTGTGCACACTGAATTGTTAGAGTGATTGTGTCCCTCTGGAGGTGTGCACACTGAAATGTTAGAATGAGGCTGTCTACATGGAGGTGAGCACACTGAACTGTTAGAATGACTGTGTCTGCATGGAGGTGTGCACACTGAATTGTTAGAATGAGTGTGTCCACATGGAGGTGTGCACACTGAACTGTTAGAATGAGTGTGCCCACATGGAGGTGTGCACACTGAACTGTTAGAATGATTGTGTCCACATGCAGGTGTGCACACTGAACTGTTAGAATGATTGTTTCCATGGGGAGGTGTGCACACTGAAATGTTAGATTGAGTGTGTCCACATGGAAGTGTGCACACTGAAGTGTTAGAATTTGTCCACATGGAGTTGTGCACACTGAACTGTAAGAATGAGTGTTTCCACATGGAGGTGTGCACACTGAACTGTTAGAATGATTGTGTCCACATGGAGGTGTGCACACTGAACTGTTAGAATGAGTGTACCCACATGGAGTTGTGCACACTGAACTGTTAGAATGAGTGGGTCCACATGGAGGTGTGCACACTGAACTGTTAGAATGAGTGTGCCCACAAGGAGGTGTGCACACAGAACTGTTAGAATGAGTGTGTCCACATGGAGGTGTGCACACTGAACTGTTAGAATGAGTGTGCCCACATGGAGGTGTGCACACTGAACTGTTAGAATGAGTGTGCCCACATGGAGGTGTTCACACTGAACTGTTAGAATGAGTGTGCCCAAATGGAGGTGTGCACACTGAAATGTTAGAATGAGTGTGCCCACATGGAGGTGTGCACACTGAACTGTTAGAATGAGTGTGCCCACATGGAAGTGTGCAAACTGAACTGTTAGAATGAGTGTGACCACATGGAGGTGTGCAAACTGAACTGTTAGAATGAGTGTGTCCACATGGAGGTGTGCACACTGAACTTTTAGACTGAATGTGCCCACATGGAGGTGTGCACACTGAACTGTTAGAATGAGTGTGTCCACATGGAGGTGTGCACACTGAACTGATAGAATGAGTGTGCCCACATGGAGGTGTGCACACTGAAATGTTAGAATGACTGTGTCCACATGGAGGTGTGCACACTGAACTGTTAGAATGAATGTGCCCACATGGAGGTGTGCACACTGAACTGTTAGAATGAGTGTGTCCACATGGAAGTGTGCACACTGAACTGTTAGAATGAGTGTGCCCACATGGAGTTGTGAACACTGAACTGTTAGAATGATTGTGTCCACATGGAGGTGTGCACACTGAACTGTAAGAATGACTGTGTCCTCATGGAGTTGTGCACACTGAACTGTTAGAATGAGTGTGTCCATATGGAGGTGTGCACACTGAACTGTTAGAATGTTTCCCCATGGAGGTGTGTACATTGAACTGTTAGAATGAGTGTGCCCACATGGAGGTGTGCACACTGAACTGTTAGAATGAGTGTGTCCACATGGATGTGTGCACACTGAACTGTTAGAATGAGTGTGCCCACATGGAGATGTGCAAACTGAAATGTTAGAATGATTGTGTCCACATGGAGGTGTTCACACTGTACTGTTAGAGTGACTGTGGCCACATGGAGGTGTGCACACTGATCTGTTAGAATGATTGTGTCCCTGTGGAGGTGTGCACACTGAACTGTTAGAATGACTGTGTATGCATGGAGGTGTGTACACTGAACTGTTAGAATGTGTCCACACGGAGGTGTGCACACTGAACTGTTAGAATGACTGTGTCTGCATGGAGGTGTGCACACTGAATTGTTAGAATGATTGTGTCCCCGTGGAGGTGTGCACACTGAAATGTTGTAATGAGTGTGTCTACATGGAGGTGAGCACATTGAACTGTTAGAATGTGTCCACATGGAGGTGTGCACATTGAACAGTTAGAATGAGTGTGTCCACATGGAGGTGTGCACACTGAAATGTTAGAATGACTGTGTCCACATGGAGGTGTGCACACTGAACTGTTAGAATGAGTGTGCCCACATGGAGGTGTGCACACTGAACTGTTAGAATGAGTGTGTCCCTGTGGAGGTGTGCACACTGAACTTTTAGAATGAGTGTTTACACATGGAGGTGTGCACACTGAGCTGTTAGAATGAGTGTGCCCACATGGAGGTGTGTACACTGAACTGTTAGAATGTGTCCACATGGAGGTGTGCACACTGAACTGTTAGAATGACTGTGTCTGCATGGAGGTGTGCACACTGAATTGTTAGAATGATTGTGTCCCCGTGGAGGTGTGCACACTGAAATGTTGTAATGAGTGTGTCCACATGGAGATGTGCACACTGAACTGTTAGAATGAGTGTGTCCACATGTAGGTGTGCACACTGAACTGTTAGAATGAATGTGTCCCTGTGGAGATGTGCACACTGAAATGTTAGAATGAGTGTGTCCACATGGAGGTGTGCAAACTGAAATGTTAGAATGAGTGTGTCCCTGTGGAGGTGTGAACACTGAACTGTTAGAATGAGTGTGTCCCTGTGGAGGTGTGCACACTGAACTGTTAGAATGAGTGTGTCCACATGGAGGTGTGCACACTGAAATGTTAGAATGAGTGTGTCCCTGTGGAGGTGTGCACACTGAACTGTTAGAATGAGTGTGTCCACATGGAGGTGTGCACACTGAACTGTTAGAATGAGTGTGTCCACATGGAGGTGTCCACACTGAACTGTTAGAATGAGTGTGTCCACATGGAGGTGTGCACACTGAACTGTTAGAATGAGTGTGTCCCTGTGGAGGTGTGCACACTGAAATGTTAGAATGAGTGTGTCCACATGGAGGTGTGCACACTGAACTGTTAGAATGAGTGTGTGCCTGTGGAGGTGTGCACACTGAACTGTTAGAATGAGTGTGTGCCTGTGGAGGTGTGCACACTGAACTGTTAGAATTAGTGTGCCCACATGGAGGTGTGCACACTGAACTGTTAGAATGAGTGTGCCCACATGGAAGTGTGCAAACTGAACTGTTAGAATGAGTGTGCCAACATGGAGGTGTGCAAACTGAACTGTTAGAATGAGTGTGTCCACATGGAGGTGTGCACACTGAACTGTTAGACTGAGTGTGCCCACATGGACGTGTGAACACTGAACTGTTAGAATGAGTGTGTCCACATGGAGGTGTGCACACTGAACTGTTAGAATGAGTGTGTCCCTGTGGAGGTGTGCACACTGAACTGTTAGAATGACTGTGTATGCATGGAGGTATGCACACTGAACTGTTAGAAGGATTGTGTCCCTGTGGAGGTGAGCACACTGAAATGTTAGAATGAGTGTGTCTTCATGGAGTTGTGCACTATGAACTGTTAGAATGTGTCCACATGGAGGTGTGCACACTGAACTGTTACAATGACTGTGTCTGCATGGAGGTGTGCACACTGAATTGTTAGAGTGATTGTGTCCCTGTGGAGGTGTGCACACTGAAATGTTAGAATGAGGCTGTCTACATGGAGGTGAGCACACTGAACTGTTAGAATGACTGTGTCTGCATGGAGGTGTGCACACTGAATTGTTAGAATGACTGTGTCCACATGGAGGTGTGCACACTGAACTGTTAGAATGAGTGTGTCCCTGTGGAGGTGTGCACACTGAACTTTTAGAATGAGTGTTTACACATGGAGGTATGCACACTGAGCTGTTAGAATGAGTGTGCCCACATGGAAGTGTGCACACTGAACTGTTAGAATATGTCCACATGGAGGTGTGCACACTCTACTGTTAGAATGAGTGTGTCCACATGGAGGTGTGCACACTGAACTTTTAGAATGATTGTGTCCCTGTGGAGGTGTGCACACTGAACTGTTAGAATGACTGTGTATGCATGGAGTTGTGCACAATGAACTGTTAGAATGAGTTTGTCCACATGGAGGTGTGCACACTGAACTGTTAGAATGACTGTGTCTGCATGGAGGTGTGCACACTGAATTGTTAGAATGATTGTGTCCCCGTGGAGGTGTGCACACTGAAATGTTGTAATGAGTGTGTCTACATGGAGGTGAGCACACTGAACTGTTAGAATGTGTCCACATGGAGGTGTGCACATTGAACAGTTAGAATGAGTGTGTCCACATGGAGGTGTGCACACTGAACTGTTAGAATGAGTGTGTGCCTGTGGAGGTGTGCACACTGAAATGTTAGAATGAGTGTGTCCCTGTGGAGGTGTGCACACTGAACTGTTAGAATGAGTGTGTCCACATGGAGGTGTGCACACTGAACTGTTAGAATGAGTGTGTCCACATGGAGGTGTCCACACTGAACTGTTAGAATGAGTGTGTCCACATGGAGGTGTCCACACTGAACTGTTAGAATGAGTGTGTCCACATGGAGGTGTGCACACTGAACTGTTAGAATGAGTGTGTCCACGTGGAGGTGTGCACACTGAAATGTTAGATTGATTGTGCCCACATGGAGGTGTGCACACTGAACTGTTAGAATGAGTGTGTCCCTGTGGAGGTGTGCACACTGAACTGTTAGAATGAGTGTGTCCCTTTCCAGGTGTGCACACTGAAATGTTAGAATGAGTGTGTCCACATGGAGGTGTGCACACTGAACTGTTAGAATGAGTGTGTGCCTGTGGAGGTGTGCACACTGAAATGTTAGAATGAGTGTGTCCCTGTGGAGGTGTGCACACTGAAATGTTAGAATGAGTGTGCCCACATGGAGGTGTGCACACTGAACTGTTAGAATGAGTGTGCCCACATGGAAGTGTGCAAACTGAACTGTTAGAATGAGTGTGCCAACATGGAGGTGTGCAAACTGAACTGTTAGAATGAGTGTGTCCACATGGAGGTGTGCACACTGAACTGTTAGACTGAGTGTGCCCACATGGAGGTGTGCACACTGAACTGTTAGAATGAGTGTGTCCACATGGAGGTGTGCACACTGAACTGTTAGAATGAGTGTGTCCCTGTGTAGGTGTGCACTCTGAACTGTTAGAATGACTGTGTATGCATGGAGGTGTGCACACTGAATTGTTAGAGTGATTGTGTCCCTGTGGAGGTGTGCACACTAAAATGTTAGAATGAGGCTGTCTACATGGAGGTGAGCACACTGAACTGTTAGAATGACTGTGTCTGCATGGAGGTGTGCACACTGAACTGTTAGAATGATTGTGTCCACATGCAGGTGTGCACAATGAACTGTTAGAATGAATGTGGCCACATGGAGGTGTGCACAGTGAACTGTTAGAATGAGTGTGTCCACATGGAGATGTGAACACTGAACTGTTAGAATGAGTGTATCCCTGTGGAGGTGTGAAAACTGAAAGGTTAGAATGAGTGTCTCCACATGGAGGTGTGTACACTGAACTGTTTAAATGACTGTGTCCACATGGAGGTGTGCACACTGAACTGTTAGAATGAGTGTGCCCACATGGAGGTGTCCACACTGGACTGTTAGAATGAGTGTGCGCACATGGAGGTGTGCACACTGAACTGTTAGAATGATTGTGTCCACGTGCAGGTGTGCACACTGAACTGTTAGCATGAGTGTGTCCCTGTGGAGGTGTGCACACTGAACTGTTAGAATGAGTGTTTCCATGTGGAGGTGTGCACACTGAAATGTTAGAATGAGTGTGTCCACATGGAAGTGTGCACACTGAAGTGTTAGAATTTGTCCACATGGAGTTGTGCACACTGAACTGTAAGAATGAGTGTTTCCACATGGAGGTGTGCACACTGAACTGTTAGAATGAGTGTGTCCACATGGAGGTGTGCACACTGAACTGTTAGAATGAGTGTGCCCACATGGAGGTGTGCACACTGAACTGTTAGAATGAGTGGGTCCACATGGAGGTGTGCACACTGAACTGTTAGAATGAGTGTGTCCCTGTGGAGGTGTGCACATTGAAATGTTAGAATGAGTGTGTCCACATGGAGGTGTGCACACTGAAGTGTTAGAATGAGTGTGTCCACATGGAGGTTTGCACACAGAACTGTTAGAATGAGTGTGTCCACATGGAGGTGTGCACACTGAACTGTTAGAATGAGTGTGCCCACATGGAGGTGTAAACACTGAACTGTTAGAATGAGTGTGCCCACATGGAGGTGTGCACACTGAACTGTTAGTATGAGTGTGTCCACATGGAGGTGTGCACACTGAACTGTTAGAATGAGTGTGTCCACATGGAGGTGTGCACACTGAACTGTTAGAATGACTGTGTCCACATGGAGGTGTGCACATTGAACTGTTAGAATGAGTGTGCCCACATGGAGGTGTGCACACTGAACTGTTAGAATGAGTGTGTCCCTGTGGAGGTGTGCACACTGAAATGTTAGAATGAGTGTGTCCACATGGAGTTGTGAACACTGAACTGTTAGAATGATTGTGTCCACATGGAGGTGTGCACACTGAACTGTAAGAATGACTGTGTCCTCATGGAGGTGTGCACACTGAACTGTTAGAATGAGTGTGTCCACATGGAGGTGTGCACACAGAACTGTTAGAATGAGTGTGTCCACATGGAGGTGTGCACACAGAACTGTTAGAATGAGTGTGTCCACATGGATGTGTGCACACTGAACTTTTAGAATGAGTGTGCCCACAAGGAAGTGTGCACCCTGAACTGTTTAGAATGAGTGTGCCCACATGGAAGTGTGCACACTGAACTGTTAGAATGAGTGTGCCCACATGGTGGTGTTCACACTGAACTGTTAGAATGAGTGTGCCCACATGAAGGTGTGCACACTGAACTGTTAAAATGAGTGGGCCCACATGGAAGTGTGCAAACTGAACTGTTAGAATGAGTGTGCCCACATGGAGGTGTGCAAACTGAACTGTTATAATGAGTGTGTCCACATGGAGGTGTGCACACTGAACTGTTAGACTGAATATGCCCACATGGAGGTGTGCACACTGAACTCTTAGAATGATTGTGTCCACATGGAGGTGTGCACACTGAACTGTTAGAATGAGTGTGTCCACATGGAGGTGTGCACACTGAACTGTTAGAATGACTGTGTCCACATGGAGGTGTGCACACTGAACTGTTAGAATGAGTGTGCCCACATGGAGGTGTGCACACTGAACTGTTAGAATGAGTGTGTCCACATGGAGGTGTGCACACTGAACTGTTAGAATGAGTGTGCCCACATGGTGTTGTGAACACTGAACTGTTAGAATGATTGTGTCCACATGGAGGTGTGCACACTGAACTGTAAGAATGACTGTGTCCTCATGGAGGTGTGCACACTGAACTGTTAGAATGAGTGTGTCCATATGGAGGTGTGCACACTGAATTGTTAGAATGTTTCCCCATGGAGGTGTGCACATTGAACTGTTAGAATGAGTGTGCCCACATGGAGGTGTGCACACTGAACTGTTAGAATGATTGTGTCCACATGGAGGTGTGCACACTGAACTGTTAGAATGAGTGTGTCCCTGTGGAGGTGTGCACACTGAACTGTTAGAATGATTGTGTCCCTGTGGAGGTGTGCACACTGAACTGTTAGAATGACTGTGTAATAATGGAGTTGTGCACAATGAACTGTTAGAATGAGTTTGTCCACATGGAGGTGTGCACACTGAACTGTTAGAATGACTGTGTCTGCATGGAGGTGTGCACACTGAATTGTTAGAATGATTGTGTCCCCGTGGAGGTGTGCACACTGAAATGTTGTAATGAGTGTGTCTACATGGAGGTGAGCACACTGAACTGTTAGAATGTGTCCACATGGAGGTGTGCACATTGAACAGTTAGAATGAGTGTGTCCACATGGAGGTGTGCACACTGAACTGTTAGAATGAGTGTGTGCCTGTGGAGGTGTGCACACTGAAATGTTAGAATGAGTGTGTCCCTGTGGAGGTGTGCACACTGAACTGTTAGAATGAGTGTGTCCACATGGAGGTGTGCACACTGAACTGTTAGAATGAGTGTGTCCACATGGAGGTGTCCACACTGAACTGTTAGAATGAGTGTGTCCACATGGAGGTGTCCACACTGAACTGTTAGAATGAGTGTGTCCACATGGAGGTGTGCACACTGAACTGTTAGAATGAGTGTGTCCACGTGGAGGTGTGCACACTGAAATGTTAGATTGATTGTGCCCACATGGAGGTGTGCACACTGAACTGTTAGAATGAGTGTGTCCACATGGAGGTGTGCACACTGAACTGTTAGAATGAGTGTTTCCCTTTCGAGGTGTGCACACTGAAATGTTAGAATGAGTGTGTCCACATGGAGGTGTGCACACTGAACTGTTAGAATGAGTGTGTGCCTGTGGAGGTGTGCACACTGAAATGTTAGAATGAGTGTGTCCCTGTGGAGGTGTGCACACTGAAATGTTAGAATGAGTGTGCCCACATGGAGGTGTGCACACTGAACTGTTAGAATGAGTGTGCCCACATGGAAGTGTGCAAACTGAACTGTTAGAATGAGTGTGCCAACATGGAGGTGTGCAAACTGAACTGTTAGAATGAGTGTGTCCACATGGAGGTGTGCACACTGAACTGTTAGACTGAGTGTGCCCACATGGAGGTGTGCACACTGAACTGTTAGAATGAGTGTGTCCACATGGAGGTGTGCACACTGAACTGTTAGAATGAGTGTGTCCCTGTGTAGGTGTGCACTCTGAACTGTTAGAATGACTGTGTATGCATGGAGGTATGCACACTGAACTGTTAGAAGGATTGTGTCCCTGTGGAGGTGAGCACACTGAAATGTTAGAATGAGTGTGTCTACATGGAGGTGTGCACACTGAACTGTTAGAATGTGTCCACATGGAGGTGTGCACACTGAACTGTTAGAATGACTGTGTCTGCATGGAGGTGTGCACACTGAATTGTTAGAGTGATTGTGTCCCTGTGGAGGTGTGCACACTGAAATGTTAGAATGAGGCTGTCTACATGGAGGTGAGCACACTGAACAGTTAGAATGACTGTGTCTGCATGGAGGTGTGCACACTGAAATGTTGTAATGAGTGTGTCCACATGGAGATGTGCACACTGAACTGTTAGAATGAGTGTGTCCACATGGAGGTGTGCACACAGAACTGTTAGAATGAGTGTGTCCACATGGATGTGTGCACACTGAACTTTTAGAATGAGTGTGCCCACAAGGAAGTGTGCACCCTGAACTGTTTAGAATGAGTGTGCCCACATGGAAGTGTGCACACTGAACTGTTAGAATGAGTGTGCCCACATGGTGGTGTTCACACTGAACTGTTAGAATGAGTGTGCCCACATGAAGGTGTGCACACTGAACTGTTAAAATGAGTGGGCCCACATGGAAGTGTGCAAACTGAACTGTTAGAATGAGTGTGCCCACATGGAGGTGTGCAAACTGAACTGTTATAATGAGTGTGTCCACATGGAGGTGTGCACACTGAACTGTTAGACTGAATATGCCCACATGGAGGTGTGCACACTGAACTCTTAGAATGATTGTGTCCACATGGAGGTGTGCACACTGAACTGTTAGAATGAGTGTGTCCACATGGAGGTGTGCACACTGAACTGTTAGAATGACTGTGTCCACATGGAGGTGTGCACACTGAACTGTTAGAATGAGTGTGCCCACATGGAGGTGTGCACACTGAACTGTTAGAATGAGTGTGTCCACATGGAGGTGTGCACACTGAACTGTTAGAATGAGTGTGCCCACATGGTGTTGTGAACACTGAACTGTTAGAATGATTGTGTCCACATGGAGGTGTGCACACTGAACTGTAAGAATGACTGTGTCCTCATGGAGGTGTGCACACTGAACTGTTAGAATGAGTGTGTCCATATGGAGGTGTGCACACTGAATTGTTAGAATGTTTCCCCATGGAGGTGTGCACATTGAACTGTTAGAATGAGTGTGCCCACATGGAGGTGTGCACACTGAACTGTTAGAATGATTGTGTCCACATGGAGGTGTGCACACTGAACTGTTAGAATGAGTGTGTCCCTGTGGAGGTGTGCACACTGAACTGTTAGAATGATTGTGTCCCTGTGGAGGTGTGCACACTGAACTGTTAGAATGACTGTGTAATAATGGAGTTGTGCACAATGAACTGTTAGAATGAGTTTGTCCACATGGAGGTGTGCACACTGAACTGTTAGAATGACTGTGTCTGCATGGAGGTGTGCACACTGAATTGTTAGAATGATTGTGTCCCCGTGGAGGTGTGCACACTGAAATGTTGTAATGAGTGTGTCTACATGGAGGTGAGCACACTGAACTGTTAGAATGTGTCCACATGGAGGTGTGCACATTGAACAGTTAGAATGAGTGTGTCCACATGGAGGTGTGCACACTGAACTGTTAGAATGAGTGTGTGCCTGTGGAGGTGTGCACACTGAAATGTTAGAATGAGTGTGTCCCTGTGGAGGTGTGCACACTGAACTGTTAGAATGAGTGTGTCCACATGGAGGTGTGCACACTGAACTGTTAGAATGAGTGTGTCCACATGGAGGTGTCCACACTGAACTGTTAGAATGAGTGTGTCCACATGGAGGTGTCCACACTGAACTGTTAGAATGAGTGTGTCCACATGGAGGTGTGCACACTGAACTGTTAGAATGAGTGTGTCCACGTGGAGGTGTGCACACTGAAATGTTAGATTGATTGTGCCCACATGGAGGTGTGCACACTGAACTGTTAGAATGAGTGTGTCCACATGGAGGTGTGCACACTGAACTGTTAGAATGAGTGTTTCCCTTTCGAGGTGTGCACACTGAAATGTTAGAATGAGTGTGTCCACATGGAGGTGTGCACACTGAACTGTTAGAATGAGTGTGTGCCTGTGGAGGTGTGCACACTGAAATGTTAGAATGAGTGTGTCCCTGTGGAGGTGTGCACACTGAAATGTTAGAATGAGTGTGCCCACATGGAGGTGTGCACACTGAACTGTTAGAATGAGTGTGCCCACATGGAAGTGTGCAAACTGAACTGTTAGAATGAGTGTGCCAACATGGAGGTGTGCAAACTGAACTGTTAGAATGAGTGTGTCCACATGGAGGTGTGCACACTGAACTGTTAGACTGAGTGTGCCCACATGGAGGTGTGCACACTGAACTGTTAGAATGAGTGTGTCCACATGGAGGTGTGCACACTGAACTGTTAGAATGAGTGTGTCCCTGTGTAGGTGTGCACTCTGAACTGTTAGAATGACTGTGTATGCATGGAGGTATGCACACTGAACTGTTAGAAGGATTGTGTCCCTGTGGAGGTGTGCACACTCTACTGTTAGAATGAGTGTGTCCACATGGAGGTGTGCACACTGAACTGTTAGAATGTGTCCACATGGAGGTGTGCACACTGAACTGTTAGAATGACTGTGTCTGCATGGAGGTGTGCACACTGAATTGTTAGAGTGATTGTGTCCCTGTGGAGGTGTGCACACTGAAATGTTAGAATGAGGCTGTCTACATGGAGGTGAGCACACTGAACAGTTAGAATGACTGTGTCTGCATGGAGGTGTGCACACTGAAATGTTGTAATGAGTGTGTCCACATGGAGATGTGCACACTGAACTGTTAGAATGAGTGTGTCCACATGTAGGTGTGCACACTGAACTGTTAGAATGAATGTGTCCCTGTGGAGATGTGCACACTGAAATGTTAGAATGAGTGTGTCCACATGGAGGTGTGCAAACTGAAATGTTAGAATGAGTGTGTCCCTGTGGAGGTGTGAACACTGAACTGTTAGAATGAGTGTGTCCCTGTGGAGGTGTGCACACTGAACTGTTAGAATGAGTGTGTCCACATGGAGGTGTGCACACTGAAATGTTAGAATGAGTGTGTCCCTGTGGAGGTGTGCACACTGAACTGTTAGAATGAGTGTGTCCACATGGAGGTGTGCACACTGAACTGTTAGAATGAGTGTGTCCACATGGAGGTGTCCACACTGAACTGTTAGAATGAGTGTGTCCACATGGAGGTGTGCACACTGAACTGTTAGAATGAGTGTGTCCCTGTGGAGGTGTGCACACTGAAATGTTAGAATGAGTGTGTCCACATGGAGGTGTGCACACTGAACTGTTAGAATGAGTGTGTGCCTGTGGAGGTGTGCACACTGAACTGTTAGAATGAGTGTGTGCCTGTGGAGGTGTGCACACTGAACTGTTAGAATTAGTGTGCCCACATGGAGGTGTGCACACTGAACTGTTAGAATGAGTGTGCCCACATGGAAGTGTGCAAACTGAACTGTTAGAATGAGTGTGCCAACATGGAGGTGTGCAAACTGAACTGTTAGAATGAGTGTGTCCACATGGAGGTGTGCACACTGAACTGTTAGACTGAGTGTGCCCACATGGACGTGTGAACACTGAACTGTTAGAATGAGTGTGTCCACATGGAGGTGTGCACACTGAACTGTTAGAATGAGTGTGTCCCTGTGGAGGTGTGCACACTGAACTGTTAGAATGACTGTGTATGCATGGAGGTATGCACACTGAACTGTTAGAAGGATTGTGTCCCTGTGGAGGTGAGCACACTGAAATGTTAGAATGAGTGTGTCTTCATGGAGTTGTGCACTATGAACTGTTAGAATGTGTCCACATGGAGGTGTGCACACTGAACTGTTACAATGACTGTGTCTGCATGGAGGTGTGCACACTGAATTGTTAGAGTGATTGTGTCCCTGTGGAGGTGTGCACACTGAAATGTTAGAATGAGGCTGTCTACATGGAGGTGAGCACACTGAACTGTTAGAATGACTGTGTCTGCATGGAGGTGTGCACACTGAATTGTTAGAATGACTGTGTCCACATGGAGGTGTGCACACTGAACTGTTAGAATGAGTGTGTCCCTGTGGAGGTGTGCACACTGAACTTTTAGAATGAGTGTTTACACATGGAGGTATGCACACTGAGCTGTTAGAATGAGTGTGCCCACATGGAAGTGTGCACACTGAACTGTTAGAATATGTCCACATGGAGGTGTGCACACTCTACTGTTAGAATGAGTGTGTCCACATGGAGGTGTGCACACTGAACTTTTAGAATGATTGTGTCCCTGTGGAGGTGTGCACACTGAACTGTTAGAATGACTGTGTATGCATGGAGTTGTGCACAATGAACTGTTAGAATGAGTTTGTCCACATGGAGGTGTGCACACTGAACTGTTAGAATGACTGTGTCTGCATGGAGGTGTGCACACTGAATTGTTAGAATGATTGTGTCCCCGTGGAGGTGTGCACACTGAAATGTTGTAATGAGTGTGTCTACATGGAGGTGAGCACACTGAACTGTTAGAATGTGTCCACATGGAGGTGTGCACATTGAACAGTTAGAATGAGTGTGTCCACATGGAGGTGTGCACACTGAACTGTTAGAATGAGTGTGTGCCTGTGGAGGTGTGCACACTGAAATGTTAGAATGAGTGTGTCCCTGTGGAGGTGTGCACACTGAACTGTTAGAATGAGTGTGTCCACATGGAGGTGTGCACACTGAACTGTTAGAATGAGTGTGTCCACATGGAGGTGTCCACACTGAACTGTTAGAATGAGTGTGTCCACATGGAGGTGTCCACACTGAACTGTTAGAATGAGTGTGTCCACATGGAGGTGTGCACACTGAACTGTTAGAATGAGTGTGTCCACGTGGAGGTGTGCACACTGAAATGTTAGATTGATTGTGCCCACATGGAGGTGTGCACACTGAACTGTTAGAATGAGTGTGTCCCTGTGGAGGTGTGCACACTGAACTGTTAGAATGAGTGTGTCCCTTTCCAGGTGTGCACACTGAAATGTTAGAATGAGTGTGTCCACATGGAGGTGTGCACACTGAACTGTTAGAATGAGTGTGTGCCTGTGGAGGTGTGCACACTGAAATGTTAGAATGAGTGTGTCCCTGTGGAGGTGTGCACACTGAAATGTTAGAATGAGTGTGCCCACATGGAGGTGTGCACACTGAACTGTTAGAATGAGTGTGCCCACATGGAAGTGTGCAAACTGAACTGTTAGAATGAGTGTGCCAACATGGAGGTGTGCAAACTGAACTGTTAGAATGAGTGTGTCCACATGGAGGTGTGCACACTGAACTGTTAGACTGAGTGTGCCCACATGGAGGTGTGCACACTGAACTGTTAGAATGAGTGTGTCCACATGGAGGTGTGCACACTGAACTGTTAGAATGAGTGTGTCCCTGTGTAGGTGTGCACTCTGAACTGTTAGAATGACTGTGTATGCATGGAGGTGTGCACACTGAATTGTTAGAGTGATTGTGTCCCTGTGGAGGTGTGCACACTAAAATGTTAGAATGAGGCTGTCTACATGGAGGTGAGCACACTGAACTGTTAGAATGACTGTGTCTGCATGGAGGTGTGCACACTGAACTGTTAGAATGATTGTGTCCACATGCAGGTGTGCACAATGAACTGTTAGAATGAATGTGGCCACATGGAGGTGTGCACAGTGAACTGTTAGAATGAGTGTGTCCACATGGAGATGTGAACACTGAACTGTTAGAATGAGTGTATCCCTGTGGAGGTGTGAAAACTGAAAGGTTAGAATGAGTGTCTCCACATGGAGGTGTGTACACTGAACTGTTTAAATGACTGTGTCCACATGGAGGTGTGCACACTGAACTGTTAGAATGAGTGTGCCCACATGGAGGTGTCCACACTGGACTGTTAGAATGAGTGTGCGCACATGGAGGTGTGCACACTGAACTGTTAGAATGATTGTGTCCACGTGCAGGTGTGCACACTGAACTGTTAGCATGAGTGTGTCCCTGTGGAGGTGTGCACACTGAACTGTTAGAATGAGTGTTTCCATGTGGAGGTGTGCACACTGAAATGTTAGAATGAGTGTGTCCACATGGAAGTGTGCACACTGAAGTGTTAGAATTTGTCCACATGGAGTTGTGCACACTGAACTGTAAGAATGAGTGTTTCCACATGGAGGTGTGCACACTGAACTGTTAGAATGAGTGTGTCCACATGGAGGTGTGCACACTGAACTGTTAGAATGAGTGTGCCCACATGGAGGTGTGCACACTGAACTGTTAGAATGAGTGGGTCCACATGGAGGTGTGCACACTGAACTGTTAGAATGAGTGTGTCCCTGTGGAGGTGTGCACATTGAAATGTTAGAATGAGTGTGTCCACATGGAGGTGTGCACACTGAAGTGTTAGAATGAGTGTGTCCACATGGAGGTTTGCACACAGAACTGTTAGAATGAGTGTGTCCACATGGAGGTGTGCACACTGAACTGTTAGAATGAGTGTGCCCACATGGAGGTGTAAACACTGAACTGTTAGAATGAGTGTGCCCACATGGAGGTGTGCACACTGAACTGTTAGTATGAGTGTGTCCACATGGAGGTGTGCACACTGAACTGTTAGAATGAGTGTGTCCACATGGAGGTGTGCACACTGAACTGTTAGAATGACTGTGTCCACATGGAGGTGTGCACATTGAACTGTTAGAATGAGTGTGCCCACATGGAGGTGTGCACACTGAACTGTTAGAATGAGTGTGTCCCTGTGGAGGTGTGCACACTGAAATGTTAGAATGAGTGTGTCCACATGGAGTTGTGAACACTGAACTGTTAGAATGATTGTGTCCACATGGAGGTGTGCACACTGAACTGTAAGAATGACTGTGTCCTCATGGAGGTGTGCACACTGAACTGTTAGAATGAGTGTGTCCACATGGAGGTGTGCACACAGAACTGTTAGAATGAGTGTGTCCACATGGAGGTGTGCACACAGAACTGTTAGAATGAGTGTGTCCACATGGATGTGTGCACACTGAACTTTTAGAATGAGTGTGCCCACAAGGAAGTGTGCACCCTGAACTGTTTAGAATGAGTGTGCCCACATGGAAGTGTGCACACTGAACTGTTAGAATGAGTGTGCCCACATGGTGGTGTTCACACTGAACTGTTAGAATGAGTGTGCCCACATGAAGGTGTGCACACTGAACTGTTAAAATGAGTGGGCCCACATGGAAGTGTGCAAACTGAACTGTTAGAATGAGTGTGCCCACATGGAGGTGTGCAAACTGAACTGTTATAATGAGTGTGTCCACATGGAGGTGTGCACACTGAACTGTTAGACTGAATATGCCCACATGGAGGTGTGCACACTGAACTCTTAGAATGATTGTGTCCACATGGAGGTGTGCACACTGAACTGTTAGAATGAGTGTGTCCACATGGAGGTGTGCACACTGAACTGTTAGAATGACTGTGTCCACATGGAGGTGTGCACACTGAACTGTTAGAATGAGTGTGCCCACATGGAGGTGTGCACACTGAACTGTTAGAATGAGTGTGTCCACATGGAGGTGTGCACACTGAACTGTTAGAATGAGTGTGCCCACATGGTGTTGTGAACACTGAACTGTTAGAATGATTGTGTCCACATGGAGGTGTGCACACTGAACTGTAAGAATGACTGTGTCCTCATGGAGGTGTGCACACTGAACTGTTAGAATGAGTGTGTCCATATGGAGGTGTGCACACTGAATTGTTAGAATGTTTCCCCATGGAGGTGTGCACATTGAACTGTTAGAATGAGTGTGCCCACATGGAGGTGTGCACACTGAACTGTTAGAATGATTGTGTCCACATGGAGGTGTGCACACTGAACTGTTAGAATGAGTGTGTCCCTGTGGAGGTGTGCACACTGAACTGTTAGAATGATTGTGTCCCTGTGGAGGTGTGCACACTGAACTGTTAGAATGACTGTGTATGCATGGAGTTGTGCACAATGAACTGTTAGAATGAGTTTGTCCACATGGAGGTGTGCACACTGAACTGTTAGAATGACTGTGTCTGCATGGAGGTGTGCACACTGAATTGTTAGAATGATT